>NW_024082397.1:39362-103854 GCF_003009895.1 Hyaena hyaena
GGGCTCGAACCCACGAACCGCGAGATCATGACCCAAGCGAAAGTCGGACGCTTAACCGACTAAGCCACCCAGGTGCCCCCACCATGTGTACTTTGGCTTGTTTCTTGAGGTAGCCTTGGAAAAGAAAACAGACAAACACACAGGGAACAGGGGCGGTTCGTGGGTTCGGGCCCCGCGTCGGGCTCTGTGCTGACTGCCAGCTCAGAGCCTGGAGCCTGTTTCAGTCTGTGACTCCCTCTCTCTCTGACCCTCCCCTGTTCACGCTGTCTCTCTCTTTCCTAGAAATAAATAAAAATATTAAAAAAAAAAACAAAACATACACACAGGGAACAAAGGCACACAAACACACCGACAAATCCAACAAACACTCAAACCAAAAAGGAAAAAGAAAAAGAAGGAAAGAAAAAAAAGAGGAAGGAGGAAAAGCAAATAATTAAAATTAAAAAGAAAAGAAACAACAAAAGAAAAAACCAAAAAGACAACGGACAGTCTAAAAGCACAAAACCAGAATTCCCAGCTACAAATAAAGAGTCGGGTGTATGCAGTGCTGATGGAAGAGCATATACAAAGAGAGAAATGACAGGGCAGGGAGGAAGTGAAATTGGAAGAGAAATGACCAGGCAGAGAGACTAAGAGGCTTAATTCAGAGAGACAAAGAGGAGAAGATGGCAAGAGGCGAGGAGAAAGAAATGAAGATAATGTTACTCAGAGAAACTATATAGTCTGATTACTCCCAAGAGAGACAGAAAGGTAGCAGTAGAGGTGTTGACTGTACATCTAGAGAATGGATTAAATGTGACCGTTTATGCAAACACTGACCAGAGTGCCCAGTCCGGCAGAGGGGAGGGGTACGAATGAGACAAGGGAGAATATATCTGAATAGAAAGAATTGATCTAGAATTAATAAGGCAGTGGATCCATGTTGATTTTGCCCCAGGGCTCCAGTAAAAAAAAAAAACAAAAATAAAAACAGCTCTCTAGTGGGGATGGGCGTCTTTTGGTGTAGGCAGGTCTTAGCTTCTACTGGGGTCCCGCTGGCTGCTCCCTGAGGCCCCGCCTTGGTGGCTGTGGGGAGAAAAATGGCGGTGCCCCAGTCCCTCCTCGTACCAGGCGCTGCAAATCACTCTTTTGGGTCCAACATCGCTTTGCTGCTGGTGCAGCCAAGGTGGGCAGTGTTCTATGTCCCAAGCTCCTCCTTGTTTCCAGGTCCCAGTCTGTGCACTTTATTGATACCGCCTGAAACAGAATCCTGCAGGTCCCGCAGGTCCCCGCTTCCTCGCCACTGGGGGTGGAGTGCGGGGAGCAGCGGGGCAGCCTGGGATTGGCTGCCTCCGCAATGCAGGGGGTTGAGCCTGAAGGGCAGCGGTGCAGTCTCTGGTGGGCCGCCTCCCTACCCCCAGTGGTCCAGCTGGGGGAGTGGCTGCGCATCCTGGGGTCAGCTGCCCTCCAGTTGTCCGGGATGGAACCCGGAGACCAGCAGAGCAGTTTCTCCTGGCTCCGTCTGGGACCTGGGGCACCCATTTAAAGTCAGCACCCCAGCTAGAACTAAGAACACTCTCCGTCTGAGCTGTTTTTCTCTTCTCCGGAGACAGTTCTATGAGCATTTTCAGCCACTCTTTCTTTTCCCCTGTACTCAACATGGCTCCCCAGGAGGGGTCTCCTTCCCTCCCTCTGTGTCTGGTCCCGGCCCACTGGCCCACTTTTATCTTCCCCAGTTTGCACTCACACACTTATGAGGTTGCCTTCCCAATGTGCTCTGTCTCTTTCTCTTCCCAAACTCCTGTGGCTTAGTGTCCTATGGCTTCAGGCCTGTTTGAGACATGGGTGCAAGTGAAATGCATGGAGCTCCCTACTTCTCCGCCATATTGCCTCCTTCAAAAAAAAACAGATAAACTGTTAATCTAAGGTCACTGTTCAAAGCTTGTCTTGAAAGCAGACTCTTCCTAATGATAAAAAAAGTTTATTTTGAACGTCGGTTCTTGATTATCCTTCCAACCAAAAGCATACTCTAGGGGCAGGAAAGACTCCATGCAGTACTGAGTTGTGGAGGATATATATATATATAATATATTTATTTTTTTAAATTTTTAAAATTTTTTATATTTTTGTAAAGTTGTATAGTTTGAAGGAGAAAAAAATGATCAGGTCATTTTGATAGTAGTGAGGAAAGAGACAACTTGAACCTCTTATGGAGTGTTTGAAAACTCTCAGGCTCTGTCAGCAGTGTGATCTGTCTATTCCAGGCTTTTGTTGTTTCTCAATGACACCAGGGGACTAATTGTGAAAAGTGTGGAGGTTTTTCTTCATGACATCCTCCTATTTTTAGGGATACCAAAAAAAAAAAACTTCTTTAAAAAAAACCCTCGTTACTTTGTAATTTAAAAAAGGCATCTCATTTATATCTTCTGAATAAAATGTTTGATTTTATTATATAAAATGGCATTTTGTTTTTTTCATACAATTTTTCCAAAGGATTGCTACCAGCATGTAGAGATTTAAGTAATCTTCCACATTAAAAAAAAAAAAAATCCCTGCCTTTACCATACCTTTGATTACTTTATAGTCTTAACTGCTGAGTTTCATCCTTCCTCTTATTGAAGAACAGTATATTCTTTTTTTTTTATTCCACTAGCCTTTTAGGGAGGCATAGTATTTGTCTTAAAAAATAAAAATCTGAATAGTTTTTATTTAGATAAACTAGGAGCTCAGTTTTAAAGCTGTATGTAGACTGTATATCTTTAAATATACCTAGGCTAGAAGCTAAGGCCAAAACTATTTTTCTGGGAGTTGATAAAGATAAGAAAGTGCTGCTTATCTCTGAGAGGCTTTGGTTATAAAACAAAACACTTATAGACTTTCTAGAGGGGGACCTCAAGATTTTAAGTTCAGCTATCTAGAAAACAGTTTTGTGGTAGTATTTTTGTATTTTTCTTTTCAAAGCACATTTGGAATGTGACTTAGGGGCGAGTGTTTTAGGGTTCTCCATTTAGCCCCATGCAAGTCTCTAAACCCACTAATGAGAACTCTGTTTTTAGGTATCAGGATGAAATTACATGCTTAACTGACTTCAAGATAAGTGTTTTTGTTTTCCTTAGTGAGTGTACAAGTTAGTTAATACCACTCATTTGACAGAGCCATCAGTTATTTTAGGGTGAGATTTAAATAAATTGGAAAATGTTTTTATTTGAAAATAAAATTATGATACACTACTGAAATATAATTTATATAGCTTTTACATGTATTGTAGCTTTGTGTTTGTGAATAATCTTAATTACTCTATTTTAGGACAAGGCTGGTACATCTTCTTTAATAATAAACAATATATTGGCTTGTAATGAGACAGTTCAAGTGCTTAAGGATGACAAAACCAAAACTGATTTGGGAAGAAAAAGACTAAATGAAAATGAGCTTCAACTAGATGAACCACCAGTGAAGAAAGGTACTACTTCATTTGTCAGTAAGAGGACTTTAAGAAAGTTAATTCCTAAACTAGTAATGGACAAAGTTGCAAATAGGAGGAAATTTACTTATCTAAGGAAAAAACCTGAGGAAATGTAAATGCCGCTGATTTTTATGCTAACGCTATAAACTGCCTAGAGGATGGGTGTGTGTGTTTACAGCTGTCTTTTATTTTGATAAAATAATTTTAGAAATTGTGTTTTTATCACTCGTCTGCATGCCTATGATTCTTTTTGCTTCTGTTCTTAAAAGTAGTCTATTTTCATAATTATAGTATCTTTTTATGCCAAAATCTCTCCACATTGTTTCCTCCCTTTGCATTCTTTATTCCTTCCATAAAGGACATTTGAGAGCAAGACTTTGAGCTGAATAGTACTAAAGACAGATGTGCTTGAGTTACTGTATTTACTATAGAATTACTTAAAAGTGGGTGTATGCTTACTGTATAGTATATGTCCCTATTTATGTGGAAGAATATATCAACTATTATGTTGTCTCTACTGATTCATAATTATTTTGGGAAAACTTTTGTAGTATAGTACAGGGAGGGCATAAGGGCTTTCTAAGAGAAGGTTTATAAACTTTAGCTTTCCTGCCTCGCTGTTTCACCTTGAGAAAAATGAGTAAGTTAAGTCTTACTTTTGTCATTAGTAAAATAAGTTACTCTCTGTCTCCTGAGTTGTCAAAGATAGAAACAATTGGGTAGTATACCAACATAATAAACATCTCAAAGAACCTCAGTGAAGTGAATGTTTGCAAAAGTAAATGCCGTAGAGGATAATATAGCATTAGATATGTGGTTTATAGGATGTGCAGTGCTCATGTGAGCTAATAGATCGAGACTAATAAGCATATGCCTTCTGTTATGCACTGAAGGAGGGGTGCCTTTGCTACCGGGAGAATAACCTTGCTATGATTTCCCATAGCACACTGTTCCTCTTCCTCTTTCACTTTGGTCAGTGCCATAGAGTAGCTGAGAATGTAGAATCAGTAGGTCACTAGAAAGTAGAAGTGGCCAGGAGCAAGTTATACACACAGTGGGACTAATCTTAAAGGTAACCCATTCATGAAGAAGAGTATTTAAGAACTGTTGTTATTAGGCATAAATAATTTTATTTTTTTCTCCTTGAATTTACAACCACTTTGGCCATTTCTCAAATTTTTTATGTTATTAGAGACTACAGGGATTATATATGGTATCCTATAAAAATCGTAGATAAAACCACACTCTTTCCCCTTTACTTTCTACTAAAATCTCTAGAATAAAATATGTGAGTCCTGTAACCCCTAGGATAGGATAAGGGGGTTGATAGTGTTTCATAAGCTGCATGTTTTCTCTTTTTAAAAAGGAATGCCAAGCAATTTTCCTATGAAAGTGAATTTGCTTGTTTGAGGTCATTGTGTCTATACTTCGGGGAAGCTGGTAACCATGTAAACAGCCTAGGAAATAAGCCTTCAGGTAGCAATAAAGGAGGCAAAACAGAGACATGATAGAGCCTGCTTACTTGTGATTGTTCAATCAAAACTGTAACTGTTATAACAAAATATAGTGAGCAGTATAAGTGTATGTTAAGTATAGTGCAAATATTGAATTAGCATTCTTATTGTTTATGTTTAGTTTTTATAAGTTAACAATAGACAGTGAAGAGTTTTTCCCATCTTGGTTGCTTGACTAAAACTTTAATTTCTCCCTGACAAGGCTGTTCTGAATATGTTCTATGAATCTTTTGATATAAAACATTTAAAATTTTCTGAAAGAATAGTATGAATATCTGAAAAAAAATCAGGTACAAAACAAATTAGTTTGATTTACCTTATGTAATTATCCCAGTCATGAAATATAGTAAAATTAAAGAACAACATTATTTGATCACAAAAATTTTAATAAGCTTTCTGTATTCACTTGAGGGTTTAGGGACTATATCCATATGGTATGCGTGACTCAAATTTCTCGACTTAGGACAGATAGGATCTATTTGTGAGTTGTGAATTTCTGATTATTCTCATTTTAAACTTGCTTAGATCCCATCTCTCCTCATGAAGGGTTCAGACAATTTTATAACTTGCCTTTTTAAAGGGCAAGAGGATTCTTTTTTTAAAAAAAACATTTCTAAGTTATGAAAAAAAGAGTCCAGGACTCTTATCCTCATTTAGTTTTCTTAATTAGGCATTTACACTGATGAAGTCATAGGTATAAATATAGCATCACAAGTAGAGAATTACATGAAATGGGAAGTAGAACAGAAATCTGAACCATGGAGAAGACTGGATAATTCCACTGTGGGATGACTTACTACAACTTTGTAAAATGTTAGGAGACACTCTGACAGAAGAATAACGTATTGGTTGAAGATTATTTAAAAAAAAAAAAATTCATAAGAGTAAGTGGGCTAGTTTTTGTAAAAATAGGGTAAATCTTTAAGATTCCAGAGTAGCTGGAATCCTTAGAATAAATTAAGAATCTTGAGGCAGTATGGGGCGCCTGGGTGGCTTAGTCGGTTAAGCGTCCGACTTTCGCTTAGGTCATGATCTCGCGGTTCGTGGGTTCGGGCCCCGCGTCGGGCTCTGTGCTGACTGCCAGCTCAGAGCCTGGAGCCTGTTTCAGTCTGTGACTCCCTCTCTCTCTGGCCCTCCCCTGCTCACGCTGTCTCTCTCTCTCCTAGAAATAAATAAAAAAAAAAAAAACATTAAAAAAAAAAGAATCTTGAGGCAGTAAATTGGGAAAATGTAACTACAAACAAAAGAAGAGCTTCAAAAATAAACTTAGCAGCTTTTAAGATAGTGAGGTTATACAGCAAGGGTAATGCCATGTTTTCCCCACCCTCTCTGAGGCAGAGGAGACAGTGAGTTATAGGTAATAAAACCTTATTTAGTGGGCTTTTAATATTGGTCTCTATTAAAGAAGAGAGATCTTGGGATTCCATAATGAGAATGCACAGTTACCCAAGAGCATTTAGACAATTGGGTGAAGAAAACAAATACAGATTGTATTTGAAAAATAGAAACTTACTGATAAGGCTTGTTTTTGTGTGTATACTATGGAAACTGAGAGAGGTGATATTATTACTTCTGCTTTACATTTGAGGAAGTGGTCTTAGGGTTAGGGAGTTTATTGACAGTTATATACCTAGCGAAGAAGGGTAAGGCAGTATTCTCAGAATTTCAACCATTTCCCCCCTAATTTGAGATATGAAAAATAAGTTACTAAGTTTTCAAGTCATTAATTTAGTGGATCCAGTAATATAATTGTACTTTAAAATTGTTCTTTAGGATTTGGGATGTCTACCTTAAGTGTCTTGTTATGTGATTTCCTTCCCTCTGTCCCATGTTATAATGATAACAAAGACTTGTAGTAGAAAATTTAGGTAATATTGAAAGTTATAAAAAGAATAGAAATAACTGGTAATCCTACTCAGGTAGCTACCATTGATTCTAGTGTATTTCCTTTGCCAACTCTTTCTGCATTATTTTAAGGAACTATAATTTTACATAAATGGGCTTATGTGGTTGCATGTTTTGCAACCTGTTTTTTCTTTTTCACTCAATGCCCTATTTCTGTTTTTCATCAAAAGTTTGCTTTCATATTTTATGTTTTAATATTGGCCTATTGGGTAATTTTTTTGGTTTTATTAAGGTTTGCCAGGTTAATAACAGTTTTCTTATTTTTAAAGGACCTATCCACATAAGTCCAACTATTACTGAAGCTGAAAAGAAAAGTGAAGAAATGCAGATCGTTTCAGAAGATGAGGAAGGCATTAGAATTTTACAAGAAAATAATGAGCTGAAAACATGTCTACTCATGGCTGAGAATGAACTTAAAAATGAGAAGGAAGAAAAAGCAGAATTAAATAAAAAGATCATTAGTTTGCATGAAGAACTTTCTTTTTCTGAGAAAAAGAATTTTACTTTAAATATAGAGGTCCAACAAATTCAGTCAAATTATGATAATGCAATTTCTGAATTACAATTGCAGAGAGGTATAAATCAAGAACAGGAGGAAAAGATTGAGAAATTGTCAAAGGAGATAGAAGCTGCTAGAAAAAATATCACAACTAATGTTTCACAAATAAAATTAATGCAAGCAAAAATAGATGAACTACGAACACTTGATTCAGTTTCACAGAACGCAAACATAGATTTACTCAGTCTCAGGGATCTGTCAAGTGGCTCTCAAAAGGATAATTTACCCAATACACAGTTACACCTTTTAGATAATGATGATTTGTTAAGTAAGCAGGTTAACAAATACCATATTCAAGAACTTACTAGGGAAAGTTCTTTCCACTCTACTATTGAAGACATCTGGGAAGAATGTAAAGAGATTGTTAAAGCCTCTTCCAAAAAAAGTCATCAGATCCAAGAATTGGAACAACAGATGGAAAAATTACAGGCAGAATTAAAAGGCTGTATGGATGAAAACAATAGACTAAAAACAGAGGAGAGAGAAAATAAAAATCAAGGTGACCTACTAAAAGAAAAAGAAAATCTTATTCAGCAGCTGAAACAAGAATTGCAAGAAAAAAACATTTCTCTTGATATTCAAGTACAGCATGTAGTTGAAGGGAAGAGAGCACTTTCAGAACTGACACAAAATGTTACATGCTATAAGATGAAAATAAAGGAACTTGAAGCAATCTTAGAAACTCAAAAAGATGAATGTAGTCGTTCAGCTAAGTTAGAACAAGAAATAGTGGAAAAGGAATCTATCATCTCAAAGCTAGAGAGAAATCTGAAGCAATTTCAAGCAAATCTTCAGGATTCTATTAAAAACAACAAAGATTTAAGTGAAAAGGAAATCAAGTTGAAAGAAGAAATCACACAGTTAACAAATAATTTGCAAGATGTAAAGCATTCACTTCAGTTAAAGGAAAAAGAAAATGAAACCAACTGGCAAAAAGCAGAAAAGTAAGATAAATGTTATTAAAATATTTTAAAATGTGCAAAGCCTTTATTTTATTGATTTTCCTATGTAGCTTTTAAATAGTAGATGGGCATAACTTAATCTAATAAAATACAGCATGTATGATGAGTAAAGAACTTGAACTTTGTTCAAATAAGCCTTTGGAACCAAAAGTTATATACAAAAATTGTTTATAAAATCACATGAAATCCTCTGTAAAGGACTCATTCACATTTGGACATTCCAAGTTTGTGAAAATACAGAATTTTGTAGATTGTTACCAGTTACATGTATGATCTTATATGTTTAGTGGTGTGTCACTATAGAAAAATGATTTGTGTTCTTTAGGTTCAAAGAGGAGCTCTCTGCAAGCTCTGCTCTTACCCAGAATCTGAAAGTAGATCTTCAGAGGAAGGAAGAGGACTATGCTGAGCTGAAAGAGAAATTGGCTGATGCAAAAAAACAGATTGAGCAAGTACAGAAAGAGGTAGGTTATTTGAAAAGTTGTATGGCCAATTTAAATAACAAAGATTGTTTTCCTTTCATAATGTAGCACACTTTTTAGACACAGATTTTAGAATTAAACATAACATTTGCCAACTCCATAATTTTTCTTAAAATGATGAGAACACTTATTTCACAAAAGAAAATTTAGCCAGCTTAAACTGAAGAATGTCCAACATTAAGAAAAATATGTGGGGGAGGCTGATGGGGGAATGGGTGAAATAGGTGAGGGGGATTAAGAGCTCACTAATCATGATAAGCACTGGGTAATGTATAGAATTGCTGATTCTGATTATATATAAGATTAGATATTTTTTTTCTTTTAAGCACTGCCAAGTTCTAGTTCCCCCAAAAGTAAAAATCAAACTTGTGTTTGCAGATCATATTCGTGAGTCGTATAGTTGTAACAAGTTTGTTACAGTTTAATATTAAAATAGGAAATGCAATCACTGATTGCAAGTACAAAATCCATAAAGTATATACAGTGAGAAAAAACTCCTTTCTACCTAGCCATCAAGTTTCTCTTCAAGGGATCAAATGATACCTGTTACTTCCTCTTTACTTTTTCCTCTTTCTAGCCTTCTTTCTTTTCTTTCTGTAAAAAAAAAAAAAGAAAATATCCTATAGACAATGTTGTGAATCTTGTTTTTTTCACTTAATAGTGCATCTTGGCTGTCTTCTTCTATCAGGATAATGTCAAGAATCTCCAGGGGCACCTGGGTGGCTCAGTGAGTTGAGTGTCCAACTTCGGCTCAGGTCATGATCTCACGGTTCGTGGGTTCAAGCCCTGTATCGGACTCTGTGTTAGCACCTCAGAGCCTGGAACCTGCTTCAGATTCTGTGTCCTCTCTCTCTCTCTCTCCTTTTGTCACACTCTGTCTCTCTCTCTCAAAAATGAATAAACATTAAAAGAAAAAACCCCTCCAGTGAACTATTTTACAGTACAAACTATATTTGCCATTAGTTAATTGGTCCTGTATTATATATTAGACAGTTCAGATAATTTTGTCCTCTGCTGATTGAGCTTATGCAGCAAAGTCATTTGAACATTTACAAGTCATTCTGTGGTGTATAAATTCCTAAAAGTAGAATTTATGGTTCACTGGTTTGTACATTTGTAATTTTGATACTTATTACCCTCTTTATACCAATTTGTAAGCCAGGAGTAATTATGAGAGTAAGACTTTTTTTCCCACCCTAATCCACAAAGTAGTATTTTATCATACTGTTTGATATTTACTAATTTGACAGGTAAATAGTATGTATCTCACGGTAATAATTTTATTTGCAGTTTTGTAATTATGAGTGAGCATCTTTTTGTTTAAAAGCTGTTTATATTTTTTCTATGAACTGTGTATTCATATCTTTGGCTTTTTAATTTGGGTTATTGATTTTTGTTCTGTTTTTCAATTATTTTTGCTTTATAGGAGCTTATTATATATTGAGGAAATTAGCCTTTCTAAAGATATGAATTGAAGACCCCTTCCCCTCATTGCTGTTTTTTTTGATAAGGTTCTTTTTTGCCTTATAGCAAATTTTGATTTTCATGTATTTAAATTTATTAATTTTTCTTTTATGACTTCTTGATTTTGTCTTGTACTTAGAGTTTTCTAAAAGTTGAAAGTTTTTCTTAAATAAATTTTTTTAAAAATTTTAAGCTTTTATTTTTAAGTAATCTCTACACCCATTGTGGGGCTTGAACTTACAACCCCGAGATTGAGAGTTGCATGCTCTACCAACTGAGCCAGCCAGGTGCCCCTAAAAGCTGAAACAATTTAAAAAAAATCTTTAAATTATTTTTTAAATGTTTGTTTATTTTTGAGACAGAGACAGAGTGTGAACAGGGGAGGGTCAGAGAGAGAGCGAGACACAGAATCTAAGGCAGGCTTCAGGCTGAGCTATAAGCACAAAGCCTGATGTGGGGCTCGGACTTAAGAACTGTGAGATCATGACCTAAGCTGAAGTTGGACGCTCAACTGACTGAGCCACCCAGATGCTCCAAAGCTGAAACAGTTCTAAAGAATTTTTTTTATTATTACTTTGAATTAGTTAAAAAGAATACTTAAATATGTATGGTCTGAAGAAATTGATATAGCAAATGCTTGTGAGCCCCATCCCTACTTCTGTTTCCTACCTCCATAGAAGTTATTACCTTGAACATTTTGTGTTTCTTTCCTTCTAAAAATATAATTCAAAACCATATTTATTCTTTATCTCTAAACAGTATATTGTATTTTTCTGAGACCTTTTATTTTTTGCATCATATTCCTGAGATTCTTGAGTTGGCAATAATCACTTTGACTGCTGTATAATATACCCTTGTATGACCTTCTACTATTTATTTATCCATTTGCCTCTTGACCGTTTTGGGTTTTTTTCTGTTTTTGCTCTAGAAGCAGCATTCCTCTCTTATACATGCCTGTGTGTATACTTATGTGAGAGTTTCTATTCCAAGGGGTGGAATTGTTGCATCAGAGGATGTGAAGGGGTATTATTGCCATTTGGAATTGCATTCCTCTGATTACTAATGAAATGCAGCACGTATTCATATTTTTATTGGTTATTCTGGTTACTACTCTGAAATCATTTGTTCATATTTTCTTTTAATTGTACTTTTTTTTTTATTAGTGTGTAGGATTTCTTCATACTTGATTCTTTGTCGCTTAAATATGTTACAAATATCTTCTGGTTTGTTGTCTTGATGATTGAAATTCTGTATTTAAAATCTTTTCTTTTTTTTAATGTTCATTTTTGGGAGCCAGGGTGCAAGTGGGGGAGGGGCAGAGAGAGAGAGAGAGAGAGAGAGACAGAATCCAAAGCGGGCTGCAGGCTCCAAACTGCCAGCACAGAGACTGATGTCGGGCTCAAACCCATGAACCATGAGATCATGACCTGAGCCAAAGTCGGAACCTTAACTGTCTGAGCCTGAAGTTCTTTTTTTTAATAGTTTTATTTTTTACTATTCTTTTGAAAACCAGACCACCTTATTCTTCAAATGTACTTAAAACAAAAGCCAGCATCTATCGGTGCTCCACTTATTTCTGTGATTCTTATTTTCACTCAGTTTTTATCTCTGTTATTTCTTTCTTTTTTTTTTTTTTTTTTGCTAATTCTTCAGTTCATTTAAAAAGATTAAATTTATTTGTCTTCATCCAGTAGTTTTTGTTTTTTGTTTTTTTTCAACAGAAGATTGGTTCATTTATTCTAAACCATTTGAAATTGAAGTTCTGGAACAATTTGTTATTTAACATAAAAAATGCCTGCAGTAAGACAGTAGTAATGTAAATTAAAAATGAATGAGAAAAATAGAATGGGTATGAACTTTTTGATTAAATAAACAACAACTTTCATGATTATTAGGGCCTGTATAGTAAAGGAAAGGAAGAGGGAGAGAAGCTCTTGCTATGGACCCAGTTTCCCTCTGCAGTTTTTGTGGATAGTGGTTCTCTTCTATCCCTGACAGCTCCTTAAGCACTGTGATGCCTGGGAGGTTTGGCCTAAGTTCTCATGCTTCGTTTATAGTGATTTGTAGAGATGTGTAAATTGTATTTCTCATTGCTTCATCAGCACAGTTTGTAATTTATAAAGTTCTCAGACTCATCATCAGTATATTAAGTAGGATTCTGATTTAAGGACAATGTTAAGAACTAAGCTTTCTTGATATGGAAAATGCTTGTGTTATAGTATTAAATAATAGAAGATGGACCTAATTTTATATACAGTAAAACCTTGAACAGACAGATTTGAGCTATGCAGGTCTACTTTTTCTCTTCTTTAGCTTACTTTATTGTAAGAATATAGTATATGATACATATAGCATACAAATATGTTCATTGACTATGATATTGGTAAAGCATCTGGTCAGGTTTTTGGGGAGTCCAAAGTAATATGTTAGGGTGCCTGGATGGCTCCCACTCTTGGTTTTGGCTCAGGCCATGATCTCATAGTTCATGAGTTCAAGCGCCGCATCAGGCTCTGCGCTGAAAGTGTGGAGCCTGCTTGGGATTTCCTTCTCCCTCTCTTTCTCTGACTCTCCTCAGCTTGCTCTTTTTCACTCTCTCAAAATAAATAAACATAAAAAAATTTAAAAAGTAATATGTCAATTTTTGACTGCACAGGGGATCTGCATCCCTAACCTCTGCATTGTTCAAGGGTCAAGTGTATGCGGTAAGATTAAAAGTTTGTGAACAATCTGCATTTAAAATATAGGCTGCAAGGAAATATATAAAAATATTATATATTTTGATTAACTTAGGTAATGGCATATGTAACTCTTTAAAAGCTCTATTTGTTGCATTCATTAGTATCTTATGTATTCATTATAATAAGAGAAATATAACAAAGTTTTTAATTAATGGAAGGAAAATACAAATTGTACCACCATAGGTAAAATGCATAAACCTATGTAGTTTGATATATGTTTATACAGAAAGTTTCCAAGTTATGAGACATATATTTTAGTAGTAAATTAGATTAGAAATGTTAGACAGTAAAGATGACCTGAACTATAATTAGATAGTAGGAAAATTCTTAGATCAGTAGGCTAAAAGCAATGTGGTATAATTTGGAAAAGATTTGTTTGTCACTCAGAAATTTTGGATTCTTTACTTTCTAGGCATGTCACTTACTGGTTTTAACATACTACTTCTGAGCACCATGATTATCAGTAAGCATTCTAAAGGATGGTATAGTTAACTTCTATTCACATGGAATTGGTTACTTAAATAATAGTTCATTTTCCAATTAAATAAAAGCTTTTTCTAATTAAAAACTTCATTGTATATGTTATTTGGAAATATTTTTTAACAAATGAAGATACAAGTGAAAGCCTTCTCCTCAATCATTTCTCTTTTATTTTCTAAAATTTATTTTATTTAGTATTATTTTTTTAAATGTTTTATTTATTTCTGAGAGAGAGGGAGAGACAGCATGAGCAGGGGAGGGTCAGAGAGAGAGGGAGATACAGAATCTGAAGCAGGCTCTAAGCTCTGAGCTAGCTGTCAGCACAGAGCCTGATGTGGGGCTTGAACCCACAAACCACGAGATCATGACCTGAGCTGAAGTCAGATGCTTAACTGACTGAGCCACCCAGGTGCCCCTCTCTCTTCTTTTTAAATATGATCAGTCTTGACAGTCCATCTTTGTTGTTTTAGATCTTTTTTGTATGCATTTAACAGTATGTGTAATTACTGTATATACCTGTATGTGTTTATTTTTTATAAATGGAATCACCTATATGTAAATATTGCTTTTTAACTCTTATTTTTGAGATTTTTTTTTTTCACATCACTTTACAAGGGTATCTCCTTTTATGCTTTATTGTATAGATGACCACTGTTACCCTAATGATGGTTATTAAGGCTATTTTTTCTTTTTCAAAATAATGTGTAGTGTCAATGTAAATAATAATAATGACAACAGCAATAATAGCTTACTCTGGGTCAGTTATCCTGAGTTTATATATAACATCTCATTTAATTCTCAGACATATTAGGGGTAGGCATTGTTTTTAGCTTCCATTAATGGATAAGGAAACATGTACTGAGAGATCTAACTTGTCCAAGTTCACTTAGCTAGTAAATGGTAGAGCCAGGATGGAAACTGGTGGTCCTTATGTGCATATTGGTGCAACACACACTCTTTATTTATTGTTGGCTGACAGTTTATGGCTGTAAAATTGATAAGGATGGTATTTATTACTCTAAGTCCCATATTTTTAAACAAAATAAACATAATATATATTATAAATGTATGATTATAAAAGTAATATGTATCTATTGTGTAGTAAATTTGGAACATTCAGAAAGCCTAAGAAGTAATATAAAAATTCCCTGAAACGAAACCACTCGGAGCTATTAGTATATTACGGCATTTCCATGCTTTTTATGAAGGGGTACTTTTTCAGTTTATTTCCTTCATTTTATGAGATCTCCAGGATTGGTAGAGAACTGTAGGATTAGGTTACCAGTACCATCAAAAGTCAGTTGGCCTTCACTTGCATAGATAACTTCTGATCTTGTAACTTTTCCATTTTCATCCTCTGTGGGTCATTATTAGCTTTTAAAGTATTTCTTGTATTACTGATCCATTACTCAGTAAACCTTGGAAATCTGAGCCAGTATTTTCCTCATAAAGTATCTCTACTGATTTTTCTGTGATAATGATTTTATTGAGGCAAGGTGCTATGTTTATCCTTTTTTAGAGCACTTTGAGAATTTGAAATTTTTAAAATATTATAAGAAGAAAGTGATCTTTTCATGTGCATTATCCTTTAGTGTATTAAGACATTTTCTATAATTTGAAGCCCTATCATAGTATGTTAGAATCTGTAAATTTTTTTTTTTATTTAAAAAAATTTTTTTAATGTTTATTTCTGAGAGAAAGAGAGAGAGCAAGGGAGGGGCAGAGAGAAGGAGACACAGAATCTGAAGCAGGCTCCAGGTTGTGAGCTGTCAGCACAGAGCCCAACATGAGGCTCAAACTCACCAACCTAGAGATTATGACCTCAGCAAAAGTCGAACGCTTAACTGCCTGAACCATGCAGGCGCCAAAACAACTTGTCTAAAAAAATTTTTTTATGTTTATTTAGTTTTGAGAGAGAGAGAGAGAGTGAGAGAGCCTACGAGTGTGAGTGGGGGAGGGGCAGAGACAGAGGGAGACACAATCCAAAGCAGGCTCCAGGTTCCCAGCTGTCAGCACAGAATCAAACATGGGACTCAAATCCACAAACCATGAGATCATGACCTGAGCCCAAGTCGGATGCTTAACCTTCTGAGCCACATAGGCACTGCCGAGACAACTCATTTTTAATCTGTAGGAGTATTGTTTAGATTTGTAATTATCCTTCTATAAAAGTTTTGAGATGTGATTCATTTGCTTCACCTAATCATGGATATTTTGTTTTGAAACAGAAAATAAAAATAGGCATTTATAATGTCAGCCCTCCGTCTGACCATATCTTCTTCCTCTGGTCCTCTGTTTCCAAGCTCCTTGGGGCTGTGACATGTACCCCTCCCACCCCGCTCCGTATAACCTACAGGGCCAACTCTGCAGCTATTTAGATAATCCTGACTGCGGTAAGAAAGATTATCAATGTATAAATACCCCTGTGTCCTGGAGTGGGGCATAGTTCATTAAAGATCCCCAACTGGGATCTGAGACCCAGCAATGGCAGCTTCGCTCCTTAAATTCCCTTAGTGACTTCTCAGGTGTACCTCAAATTACAATATACCTTTTCCATTCTCATCCCCATCTTAGATAGAATCTGTAATTTTTCTAATAGGTTTTAAAGGATATGAATCTTTGAACCAGTGGCTATGAATTTTAAACAACAAAAAGCAGTTAGTATTATAAAAAACATTTTATTTGTTTTACAAACATTACTTTGTAGGTATCTGTAATGCGCAATGAGGAAAAATTGCTGAGAATGAAAATCAGTGAACTGGAGAAAAAGAAAAACCAGTGTTCTCAGGAAATAGATATGAAACAGCGAACCATTCAGCAACTCAAGGTAATAGTTTTGTTTTTAAAAATAATTTAAGTAGATTTTGTTAGTATATTTTAGTGTCTACGTAGGTGTATCTATTCTTTATAACAAATTCTCTTTTGGCTATTTCTGGAATCTAAAAAATTTTTAAATTACTTTAAATATGGCCATAGTGATTTGCTTCTAATGAATAGAGTATGGAAAAGAAAAAGTAGTACCTTTACAGTAGAGAAAGCTGGCAGATACCACCTTAACCAGGTGTTTAAGAATAGCATCACCAGGAGTAAGTCATGTTGATACCATGTGCTTCCTGATTTGATAGGACTGGAAGCCATCAAATGTGGTATTTTACCCCCAAACCCATAATCTCAGTCTAATTATGAGAAAACACCAGACAAACCCAAACTGAGGATGTTCTGCAAAATACCTGACCTGTAAAAAGTGTCGAGGTCATTAAAGAAAAAGATTACCAAGGAATTCTCATCGATTAGAGGAGACTAAGGGAAAATGATTACTAAATGCAGTCTTGGATCCTGGATGGGATCCCTGAAGAGAAAAAGGACATCACTGGAGAAACTGGTGAAATCCAAATAAAGTCTGTACTGTTAATTAATATTATTGCACCAGTGCTAATTTCTTTTTTCATACAAAGATGATTTGTTCCATATTTTAAATAATAGAGAATGGAGACTCAACTCCTCATTTTTCTGTCCATTGTTTTGCAATTTTTAAATAAATGTACTTTGGTAATGTAAGAGTAACATTAGGGGAAGCTAAGTGGAGGTTATATAGAAAATCTCTTCTATCTTTGGAACTCTTTTATAAATCTGAAATCATTTCAAAATAAAAAGTAAAAAGGAAAATGAAGCTCAAGTTCTTATAAAAATTATTTTTCAAAAGGACACTTAAAAAGCAAAATCCCTTTATAAGGGATTTTATTTTGCTTGACATCAATTAAGTGGATTGGGCAACAATAAAAAGAATGGATTTGTGGTAGTCTTTGCATGGTTGCTTTTAAATGAAGCAAACCAGTGAATATTCAGATAAAAGCACATGATTTAAAATTATTTTAATATTTATTTCTTGAGAGAGAGACATAGAGCATGAACGGGGGAGAGGCAGAGAGAGAGAGGGAGACACAGAATCTGAAGCAGCCTCTGGGCCCTGAGCTGTTAGCACAGAGCCCTACATGGGGCTCTTTGGTGAGATGATAACCTGAGCTGAAGTCAGACGCTCAACTGACTAAGCCACCCAGGCGCCCCAACACATGATTTAATTTTTAATTGAATGTAATCCTAATAAAGCAGTCTGTACTTTCATAATAGGATTCAGAAATTTCCAAGTTCTGTAATGATTCATTGTAAAATTTACAAAGTAAGAAGATAGTGTTGACACTGAATGAGATAGGGAATGAAGGTTGAATTACCAGACAGGTTAAAACTAGAATTGGAAGATTTCCAGCATCCATAATTTACTCTTGCCTTTGTGGCTCCTATTATTTTTTTCAAACTTTCTAGCTACTTTCTACATAGAGGGTATGGAGGACCCTATTTTTTCAGCACCTTTAAGTTTATTGATAGGGAACTTTTTTTTTAAGGTTTTACTTGTTCCTCGTATGTTAAATATATAATGAGCCTCCATATCCTCATTTCTGCTTTTTGTGGTGTGTAAGAGAAACCTGGTAGCATAAAATATGGAGTAAATAAAATGACTGGGCAGTAACTTTGAGGTAGATTAAAGGTATCAAGTTTTGTTTTTTTTTTTTTTTTAATCACTACTCTTACCCTGCCCTTTTCTCCAAGGGGAAAAAACTTGGAAGTTAGAGATTAGTAGTCAGCCTTGTAGGAGAGAGATTTCAAACCTAACATTGAACCCTATTTTTAAATCTCACTATTAAATACTGCTGTATATTTTAGTTACATTTGCATTTAATTCATGTTGTTTCATTTTGCAGGAGCAGTTAAATAATCAGAATGTGAAAGAAGCTATACAACAGTATGAGAGAGTGTGCAAAGGTCAGGAACAAATCTCTATATCTAGTACTAAAATAACTGCATAACAATTGATTTAGCATTTTCCTTTGAAAATTGTAAGGTAAGGTCAACATAAGATGTAACTTTATCAAAAGAGAAAGGCATTGATTTTTTTTAAGTTTATTTATTTGTTTTGAGAGAGAGAGGGGGTACAAGTGAGAGAGGGACACAGAGAGAGAGAGAGGGAGAGAGAGAGAGAGACAGGGAGAGAGAATCCCAAGCAGGCTCCGTGCTGTCAGTGCAGAGCCTGATGTAGGGCTTGAATTCACGATACCCTGAGTTCATGACCTGAGGCAAAATTAAGAGTCGGATGCTTAACCAGCCAAGCCACTCAGGCGCCCCGGAAAAGAATTGATCCTAATGAGTAACTTGTCAGCATAAAATATATTCTTAGAAAAATAAAACATTAAAAAATACTCAATTAAAAAAATATTGATTTCTAGATAATGGCCAGTGTTTTCTGAAAATAAAGTCAGTCAGTTATATAGGTCACAATGAATGGAATAGATTTCTAGCAAAAATCATTTAAGAATATGTGTCAAGTAAAGCATCTTTAAAATTAAAATATTTTTTAAGGTTTTAAAAACTATTAAATACTTTAGCTTCAAATCTTAGGTGCTGAATTATGCTTATTTTTAAACAAATTTTATTTTTAAATTTGAAATCTAAAATTACCTTTGTAGATAATACATCTTTCTATTCATAATATTATGTACATTACTCTCCTCCCCCTCACTCCTCTCAATCTCTTAGTTGTGTGGGTAGTAGAGCTGGGATTTGAACATAGGTCTGCTTTACTTTTTTTTTTTTTTTCATTTTTTTTCTATAGTTTATTTTTTATAATTTCCATCCATGGTGGAATGATGACTTCAGGAATAGATTCCTTAAGCCCCTTACCCATTTAGCCCCCCACAATCCCTCCAGCAACCCTCTGTTCTCTATATTTAAGAGTCTCTTATGTTTTTCCTCCTCCCTGTTTTTATATTATTTTTGTTTCCCTTCCCTTTATATTCATCTGTTTTGTATCTTCAAGTCCTCATATCAGTGAAGTCATATGATATTTGCTTTCTGTAATTTTGCTTAGCATAATATCCTCTAGTTCCATGCACATAGTTGCAAATGGCAAGATTTCATTCTTTTTGATTGCCCAGTAATACTCCATTGTATATATCCATTCATCCATCGATGGACATTTGGGCTCTTTCCCTACTTTAATTATTGTCGGTAGTGCTGCTATAAACATGGGGGTACATGTGTCCCTTTGAAATAGCACACCTGTGTCCCTTGGAGTACAATTGCTGGGTCATAGGGTAGTTCTATTTTTAGTTTTTTGTGGAACCTCCAAATTGTCTTCCAGAGTGGCTGCACCAGTTTGCATTCCCACCAGCAGTGCAAAATAGATCCTTTCTCCACGTCCTCACCAAATCTGTTATTGCCTGAGTTGTTAATGTTAGCCATTCTGACAGGTGTGAGGTGGTATTTCATTGTGGTTTTGATTTGGATTTCTGGGATGATGAGTGATGTTGAGCATTTTTTCACATGTCAGTTGGCCATCTGGATGTCGTCTTCGGAGAAGTGTCTATTCATGTCTTTTGCCCATGTCTTCACAGGATGATTTGTCTTTTGGGTGTTGAGTTTGGTAACTGCTCTGTAGATTTTGGATACTAATCCTTTATCTGATATGTCATTTGCAGATATCTCCTCCCATTCTGTCAGTTGCGTTTTAGTGTTTGTTTTTTTATAAAAATTTTTTTTAACATTTCTTTATTTTTTTAATGTTTATTTATTTTTGAGAGACAGACAGCATGAGCCGAGGAGGGGCAGAGAGAGAGAGAGAGGGAGACACAGAATCTGAAGCAGGCTCCAGGCTCCAAGCTGTCTGCACGGAGCCTGACGCAGAGCTCAAACTCACAAGAGTGTGTGATCATGACCTGAGGTGAAGTTGGACGTTCAACTGACTGAGCCACCCAGGCGTCCCCCCCTTTTAAAAAAAAATTTTTTTTTTAATGTTTATTTAATTTTGAGAGACAGAGACAGAGCATGAGCAGGGAAAGGGTAGATAGAGAGAGGGAGTCCTTTTAGTCTTACTAATTGTTTCCTGCAGAGTGTAGAAGCTTTTTATTTTGATGAGATCCCAATAGCTCTTTTTTGCTTTCGTTTCCCTTGCCCCTGGAGACATGTTGAGTAAGAAGTGCTGTGGCCTGTTTCACTCCTAAGTTTCAGATTCTTTTCACTAATTCATGCTATTTGTATTTGGCCAACTAAAAAGAAGGGGTAGGTCAACCAGATTATTATTTGTTTAGATGACTTGGACATTTGTGGGATTAACTAGGATTGATAACTTGAGTGTGATGTGCATAAATATACTCTATATATTGCACACTGCCATGTTTTCTCCTGCCTGCCTTCTAGGCTTTTGTCCCTTAACATTTCTTATTTCCATTATGTTTTTAGGGGTTTTCTTTACTTTGGCTACTTTGTTATTGTTGGTAAATGTGAACAGATCTTAGCTATTCTGAAAATGCATGCCCTTGGACCAGGATATAGTTTCTATCATATTTTAATTTTTCCTCTCTTTGCACAGTATTGAGAACTGTGGCAGAGGTCCATTTTAACTGATTTCCATCTTCCCCATGCTCTTGAAACTTGCTACAAAGTCATTTGTAACCTACATATTTTCAAATCTATTAGCTTTTTGCAATCCCTCCTTTCCTTTGTCCTTTATGTTATTTTTACGTAATTGTCCACTCTCTTCCTTTTCCTCCTTTTCATTTTTTATGTAGCATTTATTGTGTGTGAGAGTATTGTTTTCTAAGTAAAATGGTGATATGTAGCTGCCTCCCTTGTGAGACTGGTCTCTGCTGTTGTGATCTGTTCTGTACCAGTTACTGCCCGTCTCTCAGAGTAAGCCTCAGCCACTAGGGCAGCTTTCCGAAAGAAGGCCTCATCTTCTTTGTTCTTTTTGTTTTCTCACTTGAGAGTCCATTCATTCCGGTGATTTCAGCTGTGCATGAGACATTCCCCAACAAACAAAAAAGTACATTTTCAGCTTGGCTTCTATATGTCCATTTAAACACTGAATGCCATTTACTTAGCTATCTTAGTATAAAATTCTGTTTTTTAAAAAATCGAGCTATAATACATAATAATTACCTTTTAAAGTGTACATTGTACAATTGTTATCATTATCTAATTCCAGAACATTTTCGTCTGCCAAAAAAGAAACCTCGTGCCCATTAGCTGTCACTCCTCAGTCCCTGTCGACTACTAATATACTTTCTGTCTCTGGCTTTGCCTGTTGCAGACATTTTATATAAATGGATGAATACAATATATGGCCTTTTGTGTTTAACTTCTTTCACTTAGCATAATGTTTTCAAGTTTCATCCATACTGTAGCATGTATCAGTACTTAATTCCTTTTTATGGGTGAATAATATTCCATCATAATACACCACACTTTATTTATGTTTCAGTTGATGGACATTTGGATTATTTTTACTTTTTGGCTTTTATGACTGTGTATAAATGTTTGGGTAGACATACGTTTTCAGTTCTCTTGGGGATATATATCCAGTAGTGGAACTACTGGGTCATATGATAGCTCTGTGATTAACTTTCTGAGGAACTATTAAATTTTCCCCGCAGTGGCTCTCCCATTTTACATGCCTACCAGTAGGGAATGAAAGCTCTAATGTCTCCACATTGTTGCCAGCACTTGTTATTTTTCATTTAAAAATTTATAGCTCTCTATATTAGCTTCCTCAGGCTGCTGTAAGAAAGGACCACAAACTCGGTGCTTAAGACAATGGAAGTTTCTTATCTCATTGCCCTGAAAGCAGGAAATCTGAAGTAAAGGTATTGTTAGGGATTTGCTTCTTTTGAAGGTTCTGGGGAAGGATCTTTCCTTGTCTCTTCTGATTTCTAATGCTTGATAGCAGTCCTTTGTATTCATTGGCTTATGGAGGCATAACTTTAATCTGTCTCTGTTTTAACATGGGCCATCTTTCTTTTGGGTGTGTCTGTATTGGTGTCTTCTCCCCATGTATCTCTGTCCAAATTGCTCTCTTCTTAAAAGAAGACCAGTCATATGGATTTAGGGCCCACTCCAATCTAGTTTGCCTTATTCTTAATTATATCTGCAAATGCCCTATTTGCAAATAAGATCATATTCATTGTAGGTGGACATGAAGTTTGTGGGGAGGATTAACCTAACATGCAGGTAGGTATAAAGTATTATGTCATTGTGGTTTTGATTTGCATTTCCCTGATGACTAATTGGTATTGAGAATCTTGTCTTGTGCCACAGGCCACTTAATCTTGGAATAAATTGAAGTCCTTTGCCCATGTTTCATTTGGGTTGTCTTCTTATTATGGAGTTGTAAGACTTCTTTATATATTCTGGATACATGAGTTATCAGTTAGACTTGCAAGTGTTTTCTCCCATTCTGTGGGTTGTTTTTCACTCCTTGATTGTGTCCTTTGATGCATAAAAGTTTTGGAAAAGGTCAGTTTATCTGTTTTGACTGATTATGTTTTAGGTGTCATGTTCAAGAAACTTGCTTAATCCAAAGTCATCTATGTTTTCTTCTAAGAGTTTTAAAATTTTAGCTCTTAATATATAGATCTTTGATTCATTTTGAGTTAATCTACTTGAGAATAATTTTATATATGGTGTAAGGTAGGGGTGTCTAACTTAATTTTACATACAGAGATTCAGTTGTCCCAGCACCAATTTTTGAAGAGTGTCTTTCCCAAACTGCATCATCTCTGCACCTTTGTTGAAAATCAGTTGATCACAAATGTAAGGGTTTATTTCTGGACTTTCAATGCCATTACCACACTGTATAGTTATTGTAGTTTTATAGTAAGTTCTGAAATTGAGAAGTGTGGATTCTCCCAGTTTAGTTCTTTCACAACGTTGTTTTGGCTATTTTGGGTTCATTGCATTTGTATGTGAATTTTAGGATCAGCTTGTCATTTTCTGCAAACAAGCCAGCTAGAATTTTAATGGAGATTGTGTTATATCTAGGGATCTGTTTGGGGAAATTGCCAGCCAAATAGTATTAATCATGAACATGGAACATCTTTTCATTTAGCTAGGCCTTATATAATTCCTTTCAGTAATATTTTTTACTTTTTAGTGTATACATTTTGCACATCTTTTGTTAATTTGTTTCTAACTATTCTTTGTAATGCTATTAAAAATGGAATTGTTGGGGCACCTGGGTGGCTCAGTTGGTTAAGGATCCGACTTTGGCTCAGGTCATGATCTCATGGTTTGTGGGTTTGAGCCCTACGTCAGCCTCTATGCTGACAGTCAGCTCAGAGCCTGGAGCCTGTTTCAGATTCTGTATCTTCCTCTCTCTCTGACCCTCCCCTGCTCATGCTCTCTCTCTCTTTCTCAGAAATAAATAAAAGAAATTTTAAAAAGGAAAATGGGTTTCCTTAATACTATTTTTTGGATTATTAGTTCCTAATATGTAGAAATACAATAGATTTAATTATATTTATCTTGTATCTTGTAAACTTGCTGAACTACTTTATGAACTCTAATATGGTTTTCTTTCTCCCTCTCTTTCTTCTTATGTACAGTATCACGTCATCTGCAAATAAAGGTAGTTTTACTTCTTTGTTTTCATTCTTTTTGACTTTTATTTCTTGTTCTTGTTTAAATGCTCTGGCTAAAACCTCCAGAACAGTGTTGAATAGAAATGGTGAGCATGGACATTTTTGTCTTTTTTTTTTTTTTTTTTTAAATGTTTTATTTATTTCTACGAGAGAGAGAGAGACAGCATGAGCAGGGGAGGGTCAGAGAGAGAGGGAGTCACAGACTGAAACAGGCTCCAGGCTCCGAGCTGGCAGTCAGCACAGAGCCCGACGCGGGGCTCGAACCCACGAACCGCGAGATCATGACCTAAGCGAAAGTCGGACACTTAACTGACTAAGCCACCCAGGCGCACCAATTTTTGTCTTATTCCTGATCTTAGGGGGAAAGTTTTCATTCTTTAACCATTTTGTATAATGTTCCCTGTTGGGTTTTTGTAGATGCTTTATATTAGGATGAGGAAGTTTGTTCCCTCTTTCTGTTCCTAGTTTATTAAGTGTTTTTATCATTAAAATGTGTCAAATTTTGTCCAAAGTCTTTTTCTGCATCCATCGAGACAATTATGTAGTTTTGTTCTTTATTAATTAGGTGTATTACATTGACTGTTTTTCATATGTTGAATAAAACTTGAATTCCTGGGATAAATCCCACTGGGTCATGGTGTATAATGCTTTTTATGTGTTGCTGGGTTTAGTTTGCTAGTACTCTCGAGGTTTTGCAACTCTTTTCATATGGGATATCGGTCTACAATTTTCTTTTCCTATGCTGAGTGGTTTTGAAGTCTTAATAAATTCTGAATGTGAATGTCTCTGCTCAAACTGCTTTAACTTTCTGGGTTTCTACTCCTGATGTCTACTGTCTCCACTGTTTAGACCAGAGGTTAGGAAACAGAAGTCTTTTGACCAAATCCAGCTTACTGCCTAATTTTGTATGTAAGTAGTTTTATTGGAACCTAACAACACATTCTCTTGTATTGTCTGGCTGCTTTCACATTACAGTGGCAGAGGTAAACAGTTGTGGTAGCCCTTAAAATAATTATCATTTGACACTTTGCAGAAAATGTTTGGCTACCTTTGGTTTTAGACTTGAAATAATCTTGTTTCCCCACACCCTCAGATGTAGTGCCTAAATTATTTTACTTGTTTTTACTCCTCATATTTGTCCTAGCTCATTGCCAGATTTTATGTCAAACTCACTCGTATAGCAGCACAGCTAGATTAAATTTTTCTAAAACTCTTCTTTCATTGTGTCATTTTCTTATTAAAAGTTTCCAATCCTTTCATATTGTCTACACAAATTTCTTTGCTCTAGCTGCAGATTTTAGGCTACCTTTTTCTAGCCCTAATATAACTTTTTTGCTCTATCTAGACTAATTTGTTTCCTTAGTGTGACCTGCTCTATCTTGCCTCTATTCCTGTTTAAAGAAGGCAAATAAAAGACCACACATTTCCTTTGGAAATATATGTCTCAAGAAAAATACCCCAGAAGACATCACTAACTTAATCACACACAGATCTTACTTTACCTTCCCCACTTCCTTTAACTTTCTTTTTCATTTTATTTATTTGAGAGAGAGAGAGAGAGAGAGAGAGAGAGAGATTGATTTATTGATTGGGGGAAAGAGAGAGAGAAAGAGAATCCCAAGCAGGCTCCATGCTTATCCCATGACTCTGGTATCCCAACCTGAGCCGAAACCAAGAGTCGGACACTGAACTGACTGAGCCACACAGGCAACCCTTAACCTTTCTTTTAAAGGGCTAAATAGTATTCCATTTTATTGATATTGATATAGTGTACTATATTTAATATGACCTTTTTTTTTAAATGGGAAAAGAAATTTTATTCCTTTGAAAGAAAGCCTTAAATAGTACAATAAAATTTATTAGGGTAGAGGAGATAAAAATGATTTTAATATACACTATTGCACGGAGTGGAGTCCTTGATTTGACTGAATACATGGTCTTGATCATAAATGAAACATAATTTCAAGATCTAGTAGAGAATGTTATATGCTAATTTAAGATACAGTTTCAGTTGCTTATAAAGTAGGAATCATTAATCCTATTTTTCTCAAATTTTAATTAAGAAATAAACATTGTGAAGGAGTCAGAAAGTAAAGATGATCTGAATACCCTTTATGAGAGTCACTATTTTTAAATATTTTGCCTTATTTGCATCTGTCTCTAGCTCTCTGTCTCTTTCTCTAATATGTATGTATAAAACTGAGCAACTTGAAAAATATTTCCAGGCATCAATGATACTTTATGCTTAAATACTTTATCATGAAATTTGTAAGGTAAGGAATCATCTTACATAAATACAGTATCATACTTAAGAAAACTAACAACATATTTATAATCTAGCCTCTGGTAGTATGGCCTCTTCTGATGAAAAAAAATACATTTGGTTATTTTAGACATTATTTTTGGTTATTATAGACATTACCGTGAATAAATTTGTACAGAAGTGTGGACACATGTAAATATATTTATAAGGGAAAGTCTTAGCAGTGTAATTGTTGGCCCGAATGGTATGTATTTAAAATTTTAATAAATATTGCTAAGTTGCTCTCTAAAGTGGTTTAACTAGTTTATATTGACAGTAAAATCGTGTATAGAATGCCTGTTTCTCCACATTTTTGCCTGTATTAGGTGTTATCAAATTTCACACTTAGTGCCAGTGTGATGTGTGAAACTGGTACTACGTGGTCTCACACTGCTGTAGTTGCTCCATGTACATCTGTTATATATTCTGAAATAAATTTTAACTGTCACTAAGTGACTATTTCTAATCTGGGGTCTTAGATGGCATTTATATTTACTTCTCTTCCTAGCCTAGAGTATGTGTTGGCCCTTTTTTCTACTTTCTGATTGTTCTCAAATGTTATGTTGAAGTCTTTCCTCCTTGAAGCCTTCCTAGGGTACCATAGCTCCAGTGATCCTCTCCGTGAATGCTAAAGCCTTGGTTGCTGGTTTGACAGTCCTTTATTTAGCTGTGGCAGCTCATAGCTGTCTTTAGCTAGCAGTGAAGACATAGCTGTCTCAGAGCTGTTCTCATGTTGCTTTACTTTGTTTTATTTGTTGTATATTTCTGGATTGTTTCCTGAAATGAAGTATAAATTATTGGAGGTAGTGACTGATAAAATAATTCTCTTGTTTTTTTGTAACTGCACCTACCTTTCATATAATCATAGTCATTAGTGAAATTGTCATTGGTGTCCTGGGACTTTCCTAATTGGTAATTAGGTACTTAAGACTTTTTATTTCTAGCCTTCTAGTTTAAAGCAAAATCTAGAGTGGAATCTTGAGGAAAGGGGTTCTTTGAATAAACTTTTGGTTAATTAATTGTATAATCTGAATATATTTGCAAATCATATTTTTTGAAAGAAAGAGTTTAGATAGTAATACCAAGACTCCTTTGATCTTAGGAGGAATTTTGATTTATTAGCACTCCTGGCAGCTTTCATAAATGGACAGAAATACTGAA
Organism: Hyaena hyaena; assembly: GCF_003009895.1. Classification (NCBI taxonomy): domain Eukaryota; kingdom Metazoa; phylum Chordata; class Mammalia; order Carnivora; family Hyaenidae; genus Hyaena; species Hyaena hyaena. The sequence goes on from NW_024082397.1 coordinate 66,838, forward strand.
AATTACTCATAAAATTTTTTTAGTGTTTTATAAAATTTGTCTTTATTTTCTTAAGTTTGCTTAATGTGTACTTTGAGAAGGCCTTCTTTTGAGATTTTTGTCATTTTTAATGTTTAGTGACCTGAGGTTGAACTGTATGCATCTGGAGGTTTATTACCTCTGACATCAGTAATAGTTTTGTGTCTAAAACGTGCCCAGCTAGAAACGTGGCCATTACAAGAGGCAACAAAGTAACCTTTCCTTTTTCCCTCTTTCTAACAGGCAGCATTAAAATAGAATTATGTCATTATTGTCATTTTTTAAGGGCCAGAAACAATTTTGGTAAGGCTAGTGGCACATTCATTCCTGAAGAGCTGGTTTTAAAAATACTAGAAGTAAATATTTGGCTTTGGAAATTTTCGTAGAAAAAAACAGTTACTTGAGACCACCACCCCCCCCAAAAAAAAAAAAGCAAATTGAGATTGAGCCCTTTTTGTTCTTAGGTGGTAAAAGTTTTACATTTGGTTTGGGAATATTACGCTGAAAATGAATGTTTTGCCAAATAATGGTTTTTCTAAATCCCCAGATTTGTGTTGATTAGTATTAATAGCTGAATATTATAAAAAATTGTTAATTTTATCTGCAGAGTTTCTTTTCTGTCCACCCTTTCTTGCAGTCATTCAAGTATCTATCTGTACATCAGATACCTATTTAGTGCTTCATATCTGCCAGTACTGCTCTAGGCATTGTGGTGCAGTAGTGAACAAGACAAAGCTTCTATGTGGAACTCCAATTCTATTATAGTTAATGAAAAAAAAATATTTATATATATATAAATTTATATAATTATATATGAATTTATTTATTAATAAATATATTTATATATATTTATGTATATAAATTATATATAAATTTATATAAATATATATATATTTAATTTTTTAATGTTTATTTTTCCGAGAAAGAGGGGTGGGGAGTGGCAGAGAGAGAGGGAGACACAGAATTCGAAGCAGATTCCATGCTCTGAGCTGTCAGCACAGAGCCCCATGCAGGGCTCAAACCCACGAACCATGAGATCATGACTTGAGCCGAAGTCAGACGCTTAACCGACTGAGCCACCCAGACGCCCCTATTTTAATTTTAGAAGAACTCAAGAAAAATTGGATAGCTAGATGTACATGTTAGTAGTTTCTAAAATGTTCTTAAATTTTTAGATCTAAATGTTAAAGAGAAAATAATTGAAGACATGCGAATGACACTGGAAGAACAGGAACAGACTCAGGCAGAACAAGATCAAGTGCTCGAGGTGAAATTAGAGGAAGCTGAAAGATTGGCCACAGGTAAAACACGGTTGCTTCAATATCTCAAGATCTACTCTTCCTTTTTCTGTATTTTCCTAGATTTCTTTCCCTTTTAGAACGAGTTGAGTATTTACAATAATTCATAGTAAAAAGTAATGGTGTGTTTTCAGAATGTCTTATCGCTTGCTGTTTTCCAATGTGATGAAAATTGTTTTGTCTCAGTAAAATTGTATGTAGTAAAGAAAGAATAAGGACACTTTGATAATAACTGAGTGATAGCTTGTAATGCTTTCCAGGTATAAGAATAAACTTCTCATCTGAGTTTTACCTCTGTCCAGCTTTTTAGCATCATCTTATATGTTTATTTCAGTAAATACTCTTGATTTCGTCCTTCAGAATACCATCACATTTTATTTTATTTTGTATTATTTTTTATTTCTGAGAACTATGTGAAGTTTCCTATATAATTAAGGTTAAGTTGTGTTTACACTGTATACTCTGAACACTATTCAGTGGGTTCCTGAAAGGTCCTTGTACTTCCTCTTCTCTAAGAATTTGGATTTGGTAAGAACTCTTAAAAATGAAGCCCTTGGAACTGTCTCAGTTCTTATCTGGGTTTATGTTTTTCTTCTGGGCTTTGCTGATTCTTGTCTGTATCTCATGCTACATGTATCTCTGTATGGTATAACTTTTGCATTTACTTTAAACGATAAATTTATGTTTTCACATTAGAATTGGAAAAATGGAAGGAAAAATGCAAAGATCTGGAAGCCAAAAGTAATCAAAGGTCAAATAAAGAATTTGAGGATAACACAGATGTACTTAGTGAAAAGCTCAGTAAGCTTCAAGATGAGTTACAGGTATGATTTTGTGTGTGTATGGATCTCTCCATTGTATTTCTCATGAGAGAGAATTCAGCAGATATTTTATAATTAATTTAGATATGGGTGAAATACAAGCTGGGAAATGTTAGCAAATAGGTATAATTTTTTCAGTATACAGTGAAATGACATGGGTGGAAATTTTCAAGATACAGATCACCATTAGTACCAATGAAAATACAGAGGTTTGGTGTTCAATTTTATATTCTATAGATCTAATTCTTAAATCATAACTTCTTAGTGTTTGTACCTATTTTTCTAATCTCTAAGCTTCTTAGTCATCAAATTCTGTTGTGGGAAAGAGGACATTTTGTAAACAATCATTTTAATTTTCAGTTATGAAGTTGGTAAAGAATACAGTTGTATATGTGGACACTGGAATATATTTGAAACACTGTCATACAGAAGATGCTCTATTTTGCATAAATATTTTTTCCATGTTCAACTCTAAATACTATATGGAATACAGCCTATTGGGGGAAATATTTTTTAATGGAGTTTACCAAAACTACTTAAAATTTTGTACATTAAAAAAAATTTTTTTAATGTTTTATTTATTTCTGAGAGAGAAAGAGAGAGAGAGAGAGAGACAGACAGCATGAGCAGGGGAGGGTCAGAGAGGGAGATAGAGAATCCGAAACAGGCTTCAGGCTCTGAGCTGGCTGTCAGCACAGAGCCCGACATGGGGCTTGAACCCATAAACGATGAGATCATGACCTGAGCCAAAGTCGGATGCTTAACCAGCTGAGCCACCCAGGGGCCCCAAAATTTTGTACATTTTATTAGAAGGGACTAGTTTTGAGATTGAAGAAAGCAAAATAATGATTTTTAAAAGTTGGCTGTACCTAAATTGTTTTCTTAAACTCGTGCTACATATATAATCAAGTACTGAATAAATAAAGAATACTTTGTTTTGTTAACTGTTAATTATGTATTCTAGAATTTACCCTTTCCACTGGGAAAACCCCAGAGCAGCTCAAAGTAAATACTCCATTATTTATGAAAAAGTATATTAATTATATTGAGAATGTTCATCTTAAGGAGTATTGGTTTATTTTATGTAGTCTCCAAATGATGTAATTACATATCTTAGATTATAAACTTTGTAATTCTGGGAAGGAAATTACTTCAGTCTAGCCATTTGCAGTGTTACTCAAATTAATAAATGTCCTCTTGTACAAGTTGTTTTTATTTGGCATCCTGTATACCCAGGAATATTTTATGTTTGATATCATGCAATTAGAAATGACCATCACAAATTGAGGTTTTTTTTTTTTTATGGTGTTTGGAAAGGGTCTTTGTAACTCAGAAATAGAAGTTGTTTATTCCTTCTTAAGGAAGGAGAGTCCTTAAATGGACTTCATAGCAAAATAAGGTTTATAAAAGGAAGTCCACTTGGAAAAGGAAACCAGCAGCATTCATTTTATAATCCAAATTAAACTCTGATCTTACCATTGTTTAATGAAAAAATGCTTATGTTTAAGTTTTCAAAAAGGTAAAATGATGGGTTATATGGATATGTTATAAAAGTACACTTACCGACTATTACTTATTACTTGAGCATGTGATAGTCATTTGTACTATTTATATATATAGGAATCTGAACATAAGTATAAAGCTGATAGAAAGAAATGGCTAGAAGAAAAAATGATGCTTATCACTCAAGCAAAAGAAGCTGAGAATCTACGAAACAAAGAGATGAAAAAATATGCTGAAGACAGGGAGCGTTGTTTAAAGCAACAAAATGCACTGGTTGGTAACAATTATACTTTATCTTTGATGTATTTCACCAGCTTTCCTTGGTTTGTTAAATTTATCCCTGGGGTTCTTATCAGTCTACACGGTCGCCTGATTTTCTTGGCTTTTTTTTTTTAAAAAGCAGTCTGTTTGTCTATTTGTAAGATGACTTTTCTGTCCCAATTTTGAAGTTCACTTACGTTCTTATTTTAACTTTTTTTCTGTCCATTTAGCAAGTTGGGAAAATGCCTAATTATATCTCAGTATCTAGATACAGAATTTAAAACATCTCTTCTGTTTGATTGCCACAGTGGTGATCCTTACTTTATTATAAAATTTTGCTTTTGAACAATAGATTCTATTAATATGGGTGTTTACATTTTATCTCATAAGCTGATTTTATCAGGACTTCTTAAAAGCCAACCAAATAGTTTCTAGAGGACTACTGGTAGAAATGCCCTTCAGTTTTACACTGACCAGCTGTGGCTCTTACAGGATTCTATCCTAGCTTGTTCTTCCCCTCCTGTTTTAATTGACAGCTTAGTATGTTTGACACCTCATGTTGCCAACAGAAAAGAAGTTAAAAGGCATCATTGGTCCTAGGAAAACTATTGAGGAATACATTAACACTATCTTTAAATGAAAAACTGGTTTCTCTTTACAATAATAATAACTTGGCAGTACCACACTGTCATTGCTGGTATTTTTTGTTTATGACAGAATTTTATAGATAATAGCTAAGCTTTCCTGTAAAAATAGGATGTTAATTTTCCATAAGGTAAGGGTGATTTTCCCACTGATTTAAAAAAAATAATTTTACTTTTTGGGGTGCCTGGGTGGCTCAATTGGTTAAGTGTCCAACTTCAGCTCAGGTCATGATCTCACACTTTGTGGGTTCAAGCCCCGTGTTGGGCTCTGTGCTGACACCTCAGAGCCTGGAGTTTCAGATTCTGTGTCTCCTTCCCTCTCTGCTCCTCCCCATTTGTGCTGTTTCTCTGTCTCTCAAAAATAAATAAAATGTAAAAAAAATAAAAATAATTTTACCTTTTTAAGATCATTTTATTCACAGAAAAGTTGCAAAATTTATACAGGGAGTTCCTGTATACTTACCACTAACTTCTCCTGATGTTAGCACCTTACATAACAATAGGACAATGATCAGAACCAACAAATTAACATTATTGTAGTACTGTTAGCTAAATCATGGACCTTATTAGAATTTCATCAGTTTTCCCACTAATGTCTTTTTCTGGGTCCAGAATATCATCTAGAATACAACATGACATTAGTTGTTATTTCCTTAGAGTATTGCCTCTTTTGGTCATATGCTAAATCATGTGAGACTAATACTTGTCATTACCGCAGCTCTGAGATGGCAGTATATTTCATGTGCCAATTCCATGTGATTGGAGGTGGCGGGTTGAGCAGGATTTTGCTGCTACATTTATCTTGAAAGGTTGCTTCTGATTCTCTGCTATTGTCTCACAGCCCATCATACCTTCCTGGGCAATAGTAAGAGGAAGAAGTGAAATCAAAACTATTGGCTTTGAGTCACTCCAATTTAAAAACTGGAATAGGGCTATTTTCTTTCCCAGTCAGTGGTCCCAGTCATCGGCAGCAATGCTAGCAAGTAAACCTACTTTGAGTTTTTAATCCTTGAGAAAGCTAGCTTCCTTCTTTCTCCTATATATTTCTTTACCATCATATCTAGGATGTATGTTTCTACCATATTAAGGTATACAAATTGTTAATTTTTAAAATTACATATAACATAGTAAACAATAGTTCAGGGAAGTATTTATTAAGTCAGTATCCACTTAAGTGCCACCCAGTTCAAGAAATAGAACATTACCCCAGAAGCAAACCAGAAGGGCCCTCTTCTATTTCTTTCTATTCTTTTTTTTTTTTTTTAATTTTTATTTATTTTGAGAGAGAGAGAGAGAGAGAGAGCGAGAGCATGCAAGTGGGGGAGGGGCAGAGAGTGAGGGATACAGAATCCTAAGCAGGCTCTGCATTGCTAGGACAGAGCCCGAACTTGAACTCATAAACTGTGGGATCATGACCTGAGTGGAAGTCGAGAGTGGGATGCTTAACCGACTGAGCCACTCAGGTGCCCCAACTCTTGGATCTTCTAATGTTGTATTTTAATTTTGACCATTTTTGAATTTTATGTAAATGGAAATGTACAGGATGCATTTTTTTGTACTTGGCTTCTGTCAGTATTATGTTTGTGAGAATTATTTATGCTGCACGGAGCTGGAATTAGCCCATTGTCATTGCTGACTATTGCAGTGTTTGAATATACCACAGCCTATTCATTTTAATGTTGAAGATATATGAATTATTTTGTTGTGAGCTCTTATGAGTAAATTGTCTTATAAACATTTTTTACACATTTTTTTCAGTGCACATGTGCATGAATTTCTGTTGCATATTTACCCAAGAATAGAAGTGTTGGATGATAGGGTATGTGTACAACTCTGGTTGAATGTCAGGTTTTCAAAGTAGTTGTACCCATTTATATTCTAGTACTGGAGTTGCTGTATATTCCTACCAACATATGATGGTGTTGGGTTTTTTTTATGATTCTAAGGTGCTTTTCCCTGAGTACTAATGACGTTGAAGGTTACAGGCCCTTTTCCTATATGGACTCTGGCTTTTTCTAGATGATACACAGGAGCTCTGTATACTTTCTGGATAGGAGCCTTTGTCATGTGTTTCAAGTACCTTTCTTCAATCTCTAGTTTACTTTTTATTCTCTTAATGCCTTCTTATGAATATGTTCTTTTTGTAAAAAATTTTTTTAATGTTTTTTATTTATTTCTGAGAGAGAGAGAGAGACAGCATGAGCAGGGGAGGGTCGGAGAGCGAAGAAGACACAAAATCTGAAACAGGCTCCAGATTCTGAGCTGGCAGTCAGCACAGAGCCTGACAGCGGGGCTCAAACCCACGAACCATGAGATCATGACCTGAGCTGATGTCAAACGCTTAACTGAGCCACCCAGGCGCCCCTGAATATAAGTTCTTAAATTTACTTTAGTTCATTTTCCCAGTCTTTTCCTTTATTAACCCCAAAGACATGAAGATATTCTCATACCATTTCCTATTTAGGTTTTTACCTTTCATAGTTTGGTTCTAGTATTAAGTTTTGTGTTGGAGTGAATTAGGCATCAAGACTTTTTTTTTTTAATGTGGATTACCAATTTTCCTGGTGGTATTTATTGGAAAAACTTTCTTTTCCACTGCTCTGTCACTTTTGTCATAAGTCAATTGGCTAAGTGTTAGATTTTGTGTATGGTATGAGATTAGGTTTGGGATTCTTTTTTTTTTTTTTTCATTTGGCTACTGTTTCAGCAATCTTTGTTGAAAAGACTGTTCTTTCCTCCATTGAATATCTTTAGCATTATTGTAGAATATCACTTGACCTTGCACTTATGGACCCTCTTTTCTGTTCCACTGATCACTGTGTATTCCAGTACCACACTGTCTTGATTATCATAGTAGGTTTGAAATCACAGTATGTTTGCTCCTACTTTGTTCTTCATTTTCAAGATAATTTTGACTATCCTGTGTCATTTGCATTTCCACATAACTTTTACAGTGAGCTTTCTCATTTCCACACACAGTCACACACATGCACACATACATGTGTACCTGCCTGGATTTTAATCTAAATTGCTCTGAATCTATAGATCTGTTTAGGGAGAACTGACATCTTAACAATATTGAGTTTTTTGATCATTGAGCACAGATTGTCTCTCCATTTATTGATGTATTTTTAATTTCTCTTAGCGGTGGTTTGCAGCTTCTTATGTTTAGGTCTTGCATGTATTTTTGTGACTTCACTATTTCATGTTTTTGAAGTCATTAAAAATGATATTTTAAATTTTCATTTCTCTTTGTTGCTATTAATTTTGTCATTTGTTTTGCTATAATTTTACCTTTCATTTCCAAAATATTGGGGGAAATGCTAGTATTAGCTTAAAAGCCATAATTATTGAAAGAATTGAAAGAAGTGGCCAATAAGCTGATTTTAGAAATGAAGTGGGATAGGGATAAATACAGCATGTGGATATTAAAGATATAAAGGCATTATGTATTTTGTTTTACAAGTAGCTAGCCATAACCCATGTAATTTGGTACATGTCTTATTCATAGTTGTGTTATTTCTAATAAAAATTTCAAAAATTTTTTAGTTTTATAATGTTTTCTATCTTCTGGTTAGGAAGTACTTACTGCACAATTGGCGGAGAAAGATGATAACCTTCAGAAGTGGCGAGAAGAACGGGATCATCTGGTCGCAGCTTTAGAAATACAGCTGAAGGGACTGATCTCCAGTAATATACAGAAAGATAATGAAATTGAACAATTAAAAAAGGTCACATTGGAGCCTTCTGAAACGGTGAATAGAATCTAATTCTTTCTGTGCCTGTTTTTATTAAACATAGGAATTTTTCAGGATAATTGATTAACTCTTAGAGGACAAAAAAGTAAGTTTCAATAGATAACAGGGAAATCAGAGTTTGAAAAATTATTTGGATAATTATCATGTATTTCAGGTTTTCATAGTATGTCATTATGATTGATTTGCCAGTGACCAACTAAGAAATAGTACTTTTGCAATATTTTGGTCATATTTTCCAGGTAGAGTAATTAGAAAATAAACAATTTATGATTTAGTCCCTAATCTACCTTTAAAATGTGGAAATGTGATTCAGTAGTAGTCTTGGTAATATTTAAATACTTGGGATCATTCTAAGTTTACTACATAAAGGCATGAATTGTTTTGAAAATAAGCACAATTGTAGTCATTCAGTAATTACTTTTGTAATGCTACGTTGGGGTTGGGAACCTTGAATGGAGGGAGGATTGCATTTCACAGAGGATTGTTATTTCATGGTGAAATCGAACATCTGAAGCTAGTCTTTCCAGAATAAATGATCTACGCTTAAAAATCTGATGTTCTAAAGCCTCCAGACAATAGGAAAATGAAATGTATGTGCCTGTCACAACAAAGGACTTCATGACTCTAAGAGGAAGACTGCTTAAAAAAAAAAAAAAAAAAGAGGTAGTAGCATGTGGTATAAACAGCACAAACTAGAAACTTAGAAAAATTGGGTGTCTGTTGCTGTCAACTGTGGCTTTGGAATCTTTGGGAAAATCACTTATTATATCTGAACTTAACTAAAACAGAGATAGTAATGTCTTCCTAATAGAATTGTGAAAATTGATGAGAGTATTTGTAAAACAATTAGCACAGTTTTCACCACAGTGGAAGTCAGTAGATGGTAGTTGCTTTTCGCATTATGGATTCAGTAGAATCTTTTTTATTTGACAATTATGGGTAGATGGCATAAGAGATAAATATTTATTTAACTTCTGCTTTTGATGGCAGTGGTGAGAAGGCTCATGTTAGAATTTGTCAAGTTTAAAAATGTAATCTGATTCTTCTTTATAGATCCCTTAAGTAGCGTTTAGGAGTAGAGCATACCCTGTGACTGAGAAAATGGGATGAAGTGTGCAGCAAGAGAAGGTTTAGTTATCACTATGGTCTTTTTTCCTCTGATACTATAGTTCTATTTTCAAGACTCCTCTAGTGTTTCACAATGGCGTTCTCAAAGCAGTTGGCGTTCAACACTTTAAGCTTAGTGCAGACCTTGGCCATGTCATTTAACATCTCTAGGTCCCTGTTTCCTCATCTTGAAAGTAGGAATAATGATTCTTAACAAATCTATCAGAGAGAGCTGCAATGAAAGTAAAATGAGAGAATATACGTAAAACACCTTGGAAATTGAAAGTAATTTTTCAGATTTCTCTTTCAATCAGACTCAGAGGCTGCCAAGTTGCCCAGCCTTTCCTGAGTCTCTAATGATGAAAGAGTGGAGGAAGGGGAGTCAGGTGGTCATTGAAGAAGTCTTTAATTACTTAAATCTTATAATCCACCCAAATCTTGATTTTCTATTCTTTAGGTGAAGGCATTTTAATATATTTTTGGTTACAGTAGCTTGTTGTTTTATATTTCCTTACTTAGGAAGAACAAAATGTGGATATCAGGCTTAGACATAAGAGTTCAGTGGATCCTGGCAGAGATGAAAGTGAACCTCAATCAGCAAGTTTTGAAATTTCTAGGAATGATGTAGAGGTAGGCATTTGCTAACACAATCTACTTTTTTACCCTCTTTAACAGTGACCATTAATTAATAAATAGCACTTTCTATTGTTAGTAGGTGCCTTGCTGTGCAGTTAGCTATATGTGCTCTTGGCTGTGGGAAGGAAAACCTAACGGCTTTTGAGAAATGAAATTCTTTTGGGAGATTAAATCCCCAAATGATATTAATCTCTCAAAATGAAACTTACTGCGAACATCAGATCTGTTAATATGAACAGACTTGGTGGTCAGAAATGATAACATATGGATGATTATTTGCCCACATAAGAGGTCTTTTTTTTTTTTTTAAGTTTATTTGAGAGAGAATCCCAAGCAGGTTCTGTGCTGTCAACAGGGAGTCTGATGTGGGGCTCAGTCTTGCAAACTGTGAGATTATGACCTGAGCTGAAATCAGGAGTTGGACATCATCCAACTGAGCCACCCAGGTGCCCCAAGAGGTCCTTATATTAAGCATTCTATTCACAGTGTTTTTTTTTAAATTGTACCCATTTAATAACTTTGTTACCGAATCTCAGTAACTCATGGTGAATTTCCTTAATTTGCAGTAGGTTTAGGGTTCTATGAATCACCTTGGATAATACAGAGATTCCCAGATTACAAATGAAATAAATATGTATTTTATGACAAAGTTTTGAAGATGAAATTCCTTTTTTACGTTTATTTTTTAAACACATTTATTGGGAGCATTCAGTGTTGGGAACCTTGCTAAACGCTGAGGATACAAACACAAGACATGATTGCCAGCCTCAAGGAGTAAAAAATCTAGTAAGACAGATACATAAGTGACTATTTGTTTGACTTTATCTTACGGGCTAAGACTCATGAAGAGAGTGCTAAGAAGGAACACTGCCTGTGGAGGGTATAATGAATTTTGCCTGAGTGGCTGTGGATGTGGATTAGAGACTGTAGCATCATACTGAGTCTTGAAGGCAAATAGAATTTTACCAAGGTGAGAATGGGAAGAGAAGAGCATTTTAAAATAGGGAAATAGCATGACCCTTTTCTTTTCTCTTGGCCTTTCTTTCATAGTTTTTGTTAGAGTTTCAAATATTTAGCATTGACCTTAGAGATTAAGACAGATCATATCATTTGAAGAAAAGTTTGGAGTTGATTCATAAGCAAGATTCATCTTGATTGCAAAGGCAATTATTTAAAACAATTTTTTTAATATTTATTTTTGAGACAGAGAATGAGCAAGGAAGGGGCAGAGGGGGAGACACAGAATCTGAAGTGGGTTCCAGGCTCTAAGCTGACAGCACAGAACCTGATGTGAACTCACAAACAGAGATCATGACCTGAGCCAAAGTTGGATGCTTAACTGACTGAGCCACCCAGGCGCCCCTATTTTTTAAAAAATTTTTTAACGTTTATTTTTGAAAGAGAGGGAGACAGTATTAGCGGCGAAGGGGCAGAGAGAGAGAGGGGGACACAGAATCTGAAGCAGGCTCCAGGCTCTGAGCTGTCAACACAGCCTGACGCAGGGCTTGAACTCACAAACTGTGAGATCATGACCTAAGCCAAAGTCCAACCCTTCACTGACTGAGCCACCCAGGCACCCCTGCAAAGGCAGTTACTTATGGAACATTTCTTTCCCAATAAATTTATATTGCTGTCCTAAAACCTCCTGATTCCAATACCTATTAAGGTTTCAGCAGTTATTATATATTCCATGGTTTTGGGGAATGGTATTATTAATGCTATTGTGTATATTTTTCTTGCCTTCATGAAATCAATATGCTCTGTTGTCTTAAAGTCTAATGAAGGATTCATTCGTGTATCTGATGGTTGATTCTAGGGATAGTTGATTATGGGAGCTTAGCTGGACCTATATGTGGCCTCCTCCTGTGCTTGGGCTTCTCATAGCCCAGTGGCTAGATTCTGAGATGGGAGAGTGTCCTTGAGAGTTCCTTTTCCAAGAGGACAGGGTGGAAGGTACAAGCCTACCTCTTCCTCTTATAATCGGTCTCTTATGTTGAGCCTCAGAATGATGATGTTATTTCCACCACATCCTATTGGTCATGGAAGTCATTAAGGACAGCCCAGATTCAAGGAAGGGAATTGAGACTCCAACTCTCAGTGGGAAGAGTAATAAAGAATTTGTTACTCTGTTTCCTCGGACTTTAATATACCATGTATAAACCTGGAGACAGTAGATGGTAACTCCATCTGTCTGTACTTGCCGTGGTAAACTTGACCCAGCACACTTTTAAGTATTCCAGTTCATTGTCTTTGATGGGTAATTGAAAGAGTTAACACTTTGCAATTCATAAATTCATGTTCCGAAAATAAGATTTGCTTTTCTTTTTAATTACGTTATAGGATGGCTCTATAGTCCTTGACTCTTGTGAAGTGTCAACAGAAAATAATCAAACTACTCGATTTCCAAAACCTGAGTTAGAGATTCAGTTTACACCTTTACGGCCAAACAAAATGGCAGTGAAACACCCTGGTTGTGCCTTACCAGTGACGGTTAAAATTTCCAAGGCCCGGAAGAGGAAGAGTAATGAAATGGAGGAGGTAAGTCCTTAACTAATGAGTGAATTTAACAAGCAAACCTTAAAGCTCAGTTATTATATAGTTAAACTGTTATACTGATAGTCTTCAAACAGAAAGCTTATGGTTACTGAAAAATATGGCTTGCACCTTGTTTCATTGAAGCTGTGGTAGGTCAAGTGATGGTGGATTTCACTGTAGAGCTAGTTCAGTATACCAGTCCTGTTCAAACTTAGGGACTTTCCCTCCAGTGGAAGAGAAAAGAGTTGATAAAGAAATTAAACTGAATGGCTAAACTGCTTGAGTATATATAATCTTTGTTATTTAACTAAAATCTTAGGTCTCTCTGGTCACAGTAGATTTTGGAAGAGCTACTTTTTCGATCAGCCAGTGTATTAAAATTTGGTCCTCTATTGGGGCACCTGGGTGGCTTAGTCGGTTAAGCGTCCGACTTTCGCTTGGGTCATGATCTCGCGGTTCGTGGGTTCGGGCCCCGCGTCGGGCTCTGTGCTGACTGCCAGCTCAGAGCCTGGAGCCTGCTTCAGTCTGTGACTCCCTCTGTCTCTGACCCTCCCCTGCTCACGCTGTCTCTCTCTCTCTCTCCTAGAAATAAATAAAACATTAAAAAAAAAAAATTTGCTCCTCTATTTAGTGGTAGGATAAAAACTCTTTAGTTCTTCTTACTGAAGCTTTCTGATTGTAGGGTTACCAAACCTCCTGCCATATCCTAGCCACTCAGGTTTGGCCAGTCACATCAACTTCTGGTCTGCAGTTTTCTTCTTTTGGAAATAGAGGATTAGAGATAACATGTTTAATATGCATATTAGCTTTTGTTCCACATGTGGTGGATACATAATAAATGTATTTATTTTAATAGTAACTTGTTTTAAATTTAAAACTAATTCTAAGCTCTCTAACACAATAACTTTTTCTTCAACTTTTTTTTTTTTTAACCTCTCTAAAGAGTAGTATATTTTCAAGCTGGTGGAAGAGCAGAAATAGTATTAACCATACTCCTGAGGCTCTCTGTCAGGTAATAAATTTGCCAAGTGAATATTATTGAGCATTTTTTCTGCTACAACTAGAACACCTTTAGTGATTGTTTTCTAGAGCCTTTTTATTCAACATTTAATTTATATTTAATACATTTTAGGTAACTTTAAAATAGTGATTTTATTATGATCTGTGTTGATTTTTCCTTGATTCATTTTTTTTAATTTCTGAGAGAGAGAGAGAGACAGTGTGAGCAGGGGAGGGTCAGAGAGAGAGGGAGATACAGAATCTGAAACAAGCTGCAGGTTCTGAGCTAGCTGTCAGCACAGAGCCCGACTTGGGGCTCGAACCCATGAACCATGAGATCATGACCTGAGCTGAAGTTGGACACTTAATCAAGGAGGAGCACCTGGGTGGCTCAGTCGGTTAAGTTTTTACAAGGAAAAACTGGTTGCGTATGCAGACGGTTAAAATACAATTATTTTTTTCATTTTACTATTAGAATATACTCCCCATGAGATTTTTTGGATGGATATGCAGAACATTTTAAATGTAGAATTATGTAGAAGATTTTTTTCTGATTTTTAATAGTTCTTCAATGCTCTAATAATAAACTGAGTGTTATAATAAGGTCCTCATGAAAATCATTTATACACTGCTATATTCTAATCCATTGAAGACTCTGGAGAGCTCGTTATTGCACACTGCTAGTAGGATGGACTTACTCCTCCTCCTGTGTTTTACATGCATTACCATCTGTTTTTCCTCTTTCGGGAAGTCTGCTTCTTAACGCCCTTATGAGGTCTACTTTGTAACTTGAATTCTGAGGTTTGGTCATGATCTTTCTCTGCTTCTCTTCTTGCCTTGTTTTTCCTTTGATGCTTATGATCTTTGGTACAACTAGGATTTGTACCACTTTGATTCAGTTAATATACTATAAGAGACGGTGTCCTAAGAGAGGTGATGCGGGGAAAAGAAAAGTAATATGTCAAGTCTATTAATAGGGAAGATAGATTATATTTCTTGATTTTAGCATTTTGCCTGTGCTTACACTGAAGATTTTTACTTGATCTTGCTCTGTTTTGTTTTTGATGCTGCCAAATGTAGATGCTCTGAATGATTTGGGAGTTGAGTAAAGTGTAGGTGTATTGCTGTATTTTGGAAATGGGGTTCAAATAAAAGATGTTATTCCTTCTACTATTTTTAATTTAACTTACATAATTTTGTTATTTATGGTATGTGTGAAAAATTCATATGTCTAGTCATGTTGCCATGTATGTGTATATTAAATCCTCACATAGTACATCTTAAACTTACATATGTTGTACCTCAATAATACTTCAATAAAGTTGGGGGAAAAAGTCATACCTTCAGTCAGGGATTCTCCGCTTCAGCATGATTCACATTTGGATTTATATACGTGTTTTGGAAATCTCTCCTGTGCACTGTAGAGGTGTTTAGTAGCATTCTTGGCCTCTACCACTAGTTGCCAGTAAAACCTCATCCCCCCGGCGATGACAACCAAAGATATCTCCAGACATTGTCAGTGTCCTCTGGGGTCAAAATCACCCTTGGTTAAGAGCCATCATCTTTCTTCTTTTGAGTCTAGAGAAAGACAATATTGTTAAGGAGTTAACCAGTACTAAATTTCATTATTTTTAGGACTTGGTGAAATACGAAAATAAGAAGAATGCTACACCCAGAACTAATTTGAAATCTCTTGTTTGTGAGCATAGAAATTCTTCTGGCAAAAAGGAACAAAAGGTTTGATCCAAAACTGACCATTTTCTTAACTTATAGTTATAAAGTAGAATATAAAAATAAAAATGTCACACTTGATTAGTAATTACCCAGAAATCCAGTTTTATCCAGTTATAACTCATTTATCTTCCATTTCCTATTCATCTAATTCAGCTTAGAATATAACCTTTAGCATTTGGCCAGTAGCAGGCCCTTCTCGATGCTTCTGAGCCAGTGTTCTGCCTGCCACACCCAGTTTGCCATTCTTGGGCTCTTTCCTCCTCTCCTCATATATTTAATCCTGAGCTTCCTGCCTGCACATCTGACCTGGGTCTGGCCTCTTTAATTCCTCTGTGGTTACAACTGTTTCCTTCTAACATTTTTCATCAATGGTAACAAAAAATGTTTTTCTTAGGTTTCCACACGTCCATCATCTAAAAAAACATACTCTTTACGGAGTCAGGCATCCACAGTTAGTACAAATGTGGCCACTAAGAAAAAAGAAGGAACGCTACAGAAATTTGGAGACTTCCTACAACATTCTCCAACAATTCTTCAATCAAAAGGTTGGCAGAAAACTTTTATGTTTGGTATAAGGTGCTTTCTATCTGGTTAGTGTATAAACTCAACAACAGTGATCATCTTATTTCGAATAGACATTGTCCTGCATTAAGTACAATGGGAGGGTGGTTGGAAGATGGTGACATGCTTAGGTGCTCACTGTAGAGGAGGAGACAGAACTACGGAAGTACAGTTGGCCGTGAACAACAACGCTTTGAGCTGCACGGGTCCACTTAGATGTGGATGGGTTTTGATAAGTATGTTACTGTAAATGTAGGATTTTCTTAATATTGTTTTTCTAGCTTATTGTTAGAATATAGTATATAACACATACAAAATCTATGTTAATTGGTAACGCTTCCAATGATATGTAAGGCTACTAGAAGTTAAGTTTTTGGGAAGTCAAAAGTTGCACATGGATTATTAACATTATGGGAGGTCGGTACCCCAAAGCTCTATGCTGTTCTAGGGTCAACTGTACTTCATCCAGAACAGGCTGCTTAATGTAGTTACAGGGATCCAAGAAAGTTCTGTGGTAGTATTGGAGGGAAGAGAGCTCTTTTGATTCCAAGGCTAAGGGAAAAAAAAAAATTTTTTTTTTTTTGGGGGAAGAGATGGGGTTTAACTTGGGTATTGAGATGCTGGCAGAATTACACCCTCTAGAGATGCACTGTATTATGGTGTATATATATATATATATTTTTTAATATTTATTTCTGAGAGAGAGAGACACAGTGTTTGCAGGGGTGGGTCAGAGAGAGAGGGAGACACAGAATCTGAAGCAGGCTCCAGGCTCTGAGCTGGCACAGAGCCTGACGCAGGGCTCAAACCCATGAACCGCGAGATCATGACTGGAGCCGAAGTCGGACCCTCAACCGACTGAACCACCCAGGTGCCCCTGTATTCTTAATAGCTTTTTTTTCTATCCATTGACAAACATTACCCATTCATGTATATCAAAAATATGTGTTTCTATAAATATCTCTTGAGTTTAGTTGCTTAATCGTTTCTTCTTTATAACATAACCATATTATCTGTATAAATATATACTAAGATACATATTTTTTTTTTTTTTTTTAAATGTTTTATTTATTTTTAGGAGAGAGAGAGAGAGAGACAGCGTGAGCAGGGGAGGGTCAGAGAGAGAGGGAGTCACAGACTCTGAAACAGGCTCCAGGCTCTGAGCTGGCAGTCAGCACAGAGCCCAACGCGGGGCTGGAACCCACGAACCGCGAGATCATGACCTAAGCGAAAGTCGGACGCTTAACTGACTAAGCCACCCAGGCGCCCCGATACATACTTTTTCTAAATATACACATACACATAAACACAAACATGCACACACACATTTCCCAGAGGAACAGTTTTAACACAGGTAGAGTACAGGAAAGTGTAAGGAATGTGCAGACAGTTCCAGTTAGTAATGTGCATCTGGCTCAGAGAATGTGGGGGCAAGAGGCAGGCCAAGGACTGGATTTTCATTAACTTAACCTCAGGGGTGATTGTGGGATAAATTTGAGACTACCGGTGAGGAGCATGAGGGAAAGGGACTGACTAAAAGCAGGGGATGCTTGAGTTGAGTCAGATAGGCTGTGGAAAAACACTTCGTGTAGAAACTTACTACTGAGGTTCCCAAACTTGGTTCATAGTGCCTTTAATGTCTCAGTTTTTTTTCATTGTTACCCAATACCCAAAGAAACAGCTAATATTTTATCCATTAGTGCTGAGGCCAAACAACCACTGCAAATTCAGCTTCTGAAAATCCAGTTTGTAAAGTTACATCATCATCAAAAGGAACGTAACACGTTATTGCTTGAAACTATACCACCTTGACCTACTGCGTGTCACTGTTTTCTCTGAAAATTTAAAATATTTCAAGGTGCTCCTTTGATTTTGCTGTAGTATGGCTGGCTTCATGCACAGTTTGGGAACTTTAGACTCACCAAACCTCATTTGCATATATATACATATTTTTATGATATGTACTTTTTAAAAAGATATAATTAGTATAAGCATAGAAGATATCTGGAGGGACAGACAGCAACTGATAAATGTCTAAATGTAGAGAGGGAGGACTTGTTATTTTTTCTTCTTTTTAAAAATTTATTTTTTAAATTTACATCCAAGATAGTTAGCACATGGTGTGCAACAATGATTTCAGGAGTCGATTCCTTAATGCCCCTTACCCATTTAGCCCATGCCCCCTCCCACAACCCCTCCAGCAAACCCTCTGTTCTCCATATTTAAGAGTCTATATTATTTTTCCTTCTCTTCCTTTATGTTCATCTGATTTGTATCTTAAAGTGAGGACTTGTTATTTTAGATTCTTAGGTATTTTTGTTTAGATTACATTGATTAGCACTTATATAGTGAAAGAAAATTAAGCTTTCAAGGAAAGGAGCACCTGTATGGTAATTGACTCCCTTACTTGGTTGACTCAGCTCGCTAACAGCTTCCCTACCTGTACAGCAGGTTTGGTTGTTTTTTTGTTTGTTTTTAAGTTCATTTATTTAATCTCTACACCCAACACGGGGCTTGAACTCATGACCCTGACGTCAAGAGTTGCATATTCTTCCGACTGAGTCAGCCAGGTGCTCCTAGTGTGGATTTTTAAAAACTTAATTCTAGGAGTAGAAGACGCCCCTGTTTTGGGTTATAAGTACACTATGTGTCTGTTGTTGATCACTGAGAAATCTAGGGGAAAAAATAGAGATTAGTTTTTAGAATTCTGCTGCTCTTGATAACCACTATTATTTCATTCCTTGATATCACTGGTCTCCCTTCCTTTCCCTCTTGTCTCTCTCCTGTCCCTCCGGTGCATGGCCACCAGAGTGATCCTTTCAAAGTGCAAATCAAAGTATTTAAACTATAATTTTTGTGTTCTTATTTCTCTCACTGCAGTATAAGCCTCACAAGTGCCACATGTTTGTGTGGTTCACCTCCTCAGCCCTTTGTGGCTGGCACATCGTACTGGGGAGTTTGGGGCTCCAGGCCAAAATCCTATGTGTAATCTTTTTGTTTTTTTTTAGGCTGACCCATAGGCAGTTAGAAAATATTTATCTGTTAGGCCTCATGGCTTTTTCATGGGAAACATTGTCCTCCCCACACCAAAGGAGTGCAGTCTCTGAAGGGAGTTACAGTCAAGGTCTCAGGACCCTGGCCAGCCATGCCCTTACACATATCTGCAGTCCTCGCCAAGGTGCCGTCATTCAGAGCCTCCTTAATGGGGGCCTTCAGCAGAGAAATTTCTCAGGCCCCTCGTCCTCGGACCTTCTTATGACAGGAAAAGGGAAGGGGACCTGGAAGACACTTGGACTTTACTTTTCCACTCTTCCACCTTCTTTCTGGCCTCCTGCCCTAAGGTCCATAAAACAGCAAAGGCAAGAGCTTTTTGTTCAGTGCTCCCTTGGCAGTGAGATGACTCCCCACTTCTGTGCTGATCCTCTTGGCCTAGACCACACCTGGGGAAAGATGGCAGGTGGGTGGGAGTTGATACTTTCTCAAGTTTGCCTCTTGCTTATTCTGTTGCAGTTAAGTGGTTAAAGGCCTTAAGGTCTTGCTTTCATTTTGGCTTATTAACCGAACTGGCTACTCTGATACCTGGCACCTCAGCTCTCTCAAGCCCAGACTAACCCTAGGCAAGTAGACTTTCAATTTAGCATATTTTCTTCAATCTTTTTTCTGTTTAAAAAAAAAAAAAAATATATATATATATATATATATATATATATATAGTTGAGATCATATGTATATGGATTTTCTATCCAGCAGGTTTCCTAAATGGAAATATGTTTTCTATTAAAATCCATAAGCGCCTGTTGAAAAACAAACAAATGTCGGGATGCCTGGATGGTTCAGTTGGTTAAGTGTGTGACTCTTGACTTGGCTCCAGTCATGATCTCACAGTTCATGAGTTCAAACCCTGTGTTGGTCTCTGTGTTGCCGGTGTGGAGCTTGCTTGGGATTCTCTCTTTCTCTCTCTGCCCCCTCTTCCCTGCTCTTTCTCTCTCTCTCTCTCAAAATAAATAAATAAAAGAAAAGAAAAATAGGGGTACCTTGGGTTGCTCAGTTGGTTGAGCATCTGACTTCACCTCAGGTCACGATCTCAGAGTTTGTGAGGTCAAGCCCCACATCGGGTTCACTGCTGTCAGTATATAGCCCG
The DNA here is from genome assembly GCF_003009895.1 of Hyaena hyaena. Lineage (NCBI taxonomy): Eukaryota > Metazoa > Chordata > Mammalia > Carnivora > Hyaenidae > Hyaena > Hyaena hyaena. Next base: position 86,854 of record NW_024082397.1, read on the forward strand.
CTTCAGATCCTTTGTCCCTCCTTCTCTGCCCCTTCTCCATTTGTGCTCTGTAAACATAAATAAAACCTTAAAAACAAACAAATGTACAAAGTAAGAAACTGAAAAAATTTTTCCCACTTCCCAGAAAGAAGCAACCGTTAACAATTTGATTTCTTTTACTGTGTGTATGTGTGTGTGTGTTAATTATAAGCAGAGGGTTCATGATTATAAACTACTTTCACTTAATCTTGATTGTGGATATCTCTACATGTGAGTACTGCTGCACGGTCTAGTATGTATGGATCCTTTTTTTTTTTTTTTATAACAGCATAAGCCTCTTCACGTCATTAAAGACATTTATTGGCTGTACTGTAATTTACCAAACCTTCCACCATGTTGAACATTAGTCAAATCATGTTCTATTTATTTGTGTTTTTGTTTTTGCTGTTCATCATTATGCCATGTGTTTATGAGGCATTTAATTTTTTCACTGTGAATTGTCTAGTCCTGTCCTTTCCACATTTCTAAGTTGCAGTGCTTTTCTCTTTGGTATTTTTTTTTTCTTTATTAAGGATTTCAAACCTTTCTAGTTACAGAGTTATTTATTTCAGGATTTAAACTTTTTTTTCCATAGCAAAGAAGATCATTGAAACGATGAGTTCTTCAAAGCTCTCAAATGTAGAAGTAAGTAAAGAAAATGTGTCTCGACCGAAACGGGCGAAGCGGAAATTATACACAAATGAAATTTCATCTCCTATCGATATATCTGGCCAGGTGGTAAGCTACTCCTTTGGTTGCTTGAAAGTAAAACTGTTCGTCCTCTCTTTAATTCTGAAGTATTCATACAATTTAAATTTTATAATGGTTTGAATTTTTATTCTTTAGGTCACATCTCTTGAAATACGCTTTAAGTGTTAAACTTTTGCTATGTGAGGTGCTAAATTTATCATCAAAATAAGTGCTGCATTAATGTATATAAGGGTCATGCATTTACATTTATAAACTCCTCAGAGAAACTTTAATTCTATCAATAGAATTATCACTGTTGAATAATTTGTTTGCCTCTAACACCAATTTTTCTTGTGAACTTTATCATAGGAGTTGTACAAATCTGGCCTAACTGGGCCTGGTAAAAATACAGAATTGACATTCAGTCATTTCCTCCCACCTTTTCTCTAAGCCTTCCAGGTTCTTTTAAGAAAAGACTGTAGTTTGTCATCCTGACTCGATGACTCATTCTCTTCACTCAGAACAGTCTGTGCTGTTACAGGGAGAGTTCTTATTTCCCATCATGTTTGCATTCGCCCAGTAGATGAAAGTGACAGTAGAAAAGTAATTAAAGGAGAACGCTTCAACAGGAAGTGGTTTAGAGAAATCAGGGGAGAGACCTTTTGCAACAGTAGAGATCAGACTCGAAGGCAGGTGGTAAAGAATTAGGGTCAATTAGGACATGCTGTTGGAAATACTATTTTCTTAGTCACTTTTCACCATCTTTCTGATTAGTACATAATTTCTTCCCTTTGCTGAAGTTCTTTCATAGTTTGAATATAATATTCTTCCTACTTTTCTGAGTTATATACCATAGTCCCTTCTTATCCTTCGTTTTACTTTCCATGATTTCAGTAACCCATGATCCTCCTTCTGATGTATTATCAGGTCAATAGTAGCCTAACACTACATCATACTGCCTACACCATTCACTTCACTCATCTTGTCCCTTAGGTATCTTACCATTTCTAGTCATCACAAGGAGGAGGAAGAGGACAGTATGATAACATATTTAGGGAGAAAGAGACAACATTCACATAACTTACTATAGTATATTGCTGTAACTGTTTTGTTATTAGTGATTGTCAATGTAATAATGTGCCTAGCTTTTAAATTATACTATATCATAGTATGTATATGTACAGGAAAAAACAAACAGTATATGTAGGGTTTGGTACATCCACTGGGGATCTTGGAACATATGCCCCAGAGGTAAGGGGGGGATTACTATTCTTGTTGCTGTGAAAGATCATTTATTAAGAACTGTTTGAGGCACTGATCTCTAAATATTTCAGTAATTACTTCAAGATATAGATGTCTTGAATCCAATATAGAGTAAAGATGATTTTAATTCTATGTTAGGTAGTGTTGAAAAATCTTTACAAAATCTGTTACTTTAGACGATGCTTTTTCATAGGTTAGTATACCTGCAGTCCAAGAGGCCCCAAAATATTAAAATGTACCTATTATTCCAGTTATGAAGCACATGAATATCTTATTAAATTATAAATAAGCTTTAATTTATAAAAAAAATGTGAAATTGTTAATTTCAGATTTTGATGGACCATGAAGTAAAGGAGAGTGATCATCAGATTCTCAAACGACGGCTCCGAACTAAAACAGCCAAATAAATCACTTAGGGAGGATGTTTTAATATAAATTTTATGTTCAAAATCATTGTAACTTGTATGCTGACTTTTCAGAGAATTGTATATATTATGATGCATTTAATCCCTGTGTACACATTGCTGTTTTATACATAGTATAATTTTAATTCAATAAAGACAGTATATCAACAGCCCAATTTGTCTACTTCTCTAAGATTTTTCTCTTTTTGAGTATAGTTGGCACACAATATTACATTAGTTTCAGGTGTACAACTTAGTGATTTGACAAGCTTAGACATTGTGCTATATAATAGTTTTTCATACTGTATACCTTTTCCTTTTATTTCAGGCATGAGGATCAGTGAGGATCTTGGGAAAGAAACTGTTTTTGTTTTTTACATATATCGTAGATCAGATATTTGGTTTACTTCTATTTAGTAGTATCTTATGAATTGTTTTTATTCATTTGTTAGGAAACAACTGATTTTACATGTCTGGATTATGGCTAACTATAACTACTGTTGGGAGTAGGTGTGTACAGGTCTCATTGCCAGAATTTGTAGGCACATAATTTAGAAAAGATCTCAAGTCTTTAATTATAATGTCTTGTTAGTAGTAAAATAGGGTTCGCTTTCCCACTTTTCCAGGACACAGAAGATCAGAAGAAGAAAGGAAGTATCTAGACGCCAAAAAGTACTGATAGCTAGAAAATAAAAATTTTAGACCTGGAGGGACCTTAGAAATGCATTTTCTTAATTTTATAGATAAGAAAACAGACTCATAAAGTTTACTTAAGATCATATAACTAAGGTATATTGAACTTCAGTTTAAAAAAAAAGACACCAATAAGAAGCAAAAAACAAAGCAGAGGCCTCTAATTGTTGCCAACTGGGGGTTTTTAAATCTAAGAGCATGCATTTATATATCTAAAACCTTAAAAGTTTCATTGGATTTTATCACTGTTTACTTAATTATAATGATGACCTCGAGTTGGGAAAAAAGTTATCAGGTTTTTTAAATGTTTTATTTATTTTTGAGAGCAAGACAGAGCACGAGCAGGGAGAGAGAGAGGGAGGGAGGGAGACATAGAATCCAAAGCAGGCTCCAGGTTCTGAGCTGTCAGCACAGAGCCTGACGCAGGGCTCAAACTCACAGACCACAAGATTATGACCTGAGCCAAAGTTGGATGCCCAACCGACTGAGCCACCTAGGTGCACCTAACACAGCCTTTTAAAACAATAATATGTTTTTAATATGTTAGCTGGTTTTATTATGCTAAAAATATACACTCAGTTGATCTTCATTCACAGACTATGTTTGGAAATTTGCTGTTTGCTAAAATTTCCTTGTAATTCCAAAGTCAGTACTTTTGGCTCTTTAGTAGCCTTTCTCAGGCATGTGCAGAGTGGCAAAAAATTTGAGTTGCCCAAGATTCATGTTCCCAGCTAAGGTTGAACAAGGTGACACTGCCCTCTTGTTTCAGGTCTCAGAGTGTAAACAAGTGTCCACGTCCCTGAATATAGACTGAAATCAAGCCTCAACAACATTTGCATGGGAGACAGAGTTGACCATATTAGAAGGGCTTGAAATATACCTTGTACTTTTCAAAGATTCATACTAACAAAGCACAGAACCAAGCCTATGTAAGGTTGAAAGTAGTAATCAAAATGCCTCCTGGGACAAGAAATCAACACCCTTCAGAGGAAGATACAATACAGATTCTCCATCACATATGCTTTATGATGTGTGATACCAGAGTCAAAACAAAGCTTGACATGGCCCATATGTTGAATTTTGCAAAAACTTTAAAACAACTCATAAGTACATGTTCAGGAATTTAAAGGAAATGGCATCTTAATGACTGTAGACATAAGGAATCTCAGCAAAGAAGTGGCAAGTATAAAGAAAAATAAAATGGAGTTGTTACAACTGAAAAGATAACTGAAATGAAAAATCTACTGGAGAGATTTAGCAGCAAAGATGTCAAAAGAACAATCAGTTTAAATTGCCCAAGCAGGAAAAAAGATTGAAGAAAGAACAGAGCCTCAGGGTCCTATAGAACAATATCAAATGGACTGACACACATGTAATTGGAGATTCATAAGATTAAAAAAAAATAGGGCAGAAAAAGTATATTTTAAGGAAAATGGCCATTGTATAAGTTTTATGAAGAAATAGTGACTTTAAATATCTGTAAACCCCAATTAACATAAATCCAAAAAGAATTATACCTAGGAAGATCATAGTCAAACTACTGAAAAACAACGGTAAGGAGAAAAGTTTGAAAGAAAAATCACAATCTTGAAAATCATGGGAAAACACACATTACATATGAGCCACTGACTGACTGAGAAATTTAAGAATTATATAGAAAATTGTAAAGAGAACACAACCAACCTAATAAAAATCTGGTAAAAGACTTCAACAGACCCTTCACTAAAGAATATACAAACAATGGTCAATACACACATGAGAAGATACTCAAGTCATTGGTTATCATGGGAAGACAAAAGCCAAAAGTAGAGGCAAAACTAATAGTGATTTCTTCAAGGCTGGGGTCAGGAAATGGGCTCAGAGGACATGAGAAATCAGTGGGAATTAGTAAGAGTGACCAGTTTGAATCTCTTCATTTGAATGTCTTCTGGATGTGTAAAAAGCAGTAAATAAGATGCATCCTCCATGTTACGTGTATCCTGTAGGTGTATATATGCCTTTGATGTATTTTCCTTTCAAGATTATCAACTGTGTGTTTGGCAAATGCATATTAAGTAAATCGGTAATCAGTTGGAGAAAAAAAAGCAAGCTAAGAAAGACCTTGGAGAAGTTTTAAAAACTATCATTTTTAAACTTTTTAAAACAATGTATTGATTTTTGAGAGAGAGAGGGGGACACAGTGCGAGCTGGGGAGGAGCAGAGAGAGGGAGACACAGAATCAGAAGCAGGCTCCAGGCTCTGAGCTGTCAGCACAGATCCTGACATGGGGCTGGAACTCAACGAACCAGGAGGTGATGACCTGAGCCGAAGTCGGATGCTTAACCAACTGAGCCACCCAGGCGCCCCTTAAAAACTATTTTCAAGAAACTTTTCATTTGTAAATAATTTCAAGATTACAGAGAAGTAGCACAAATAAGAATATTACACTGAAGACTTTTAGAATCTTTACCCAGATCCTTCTGTTTTTAAGCTCTCTTGAGATATAATTGACAAAATTGTAAGATATTTAAAGTGTACAAAGTGATGATTTGATATATATGTATACATTGTGAAGGGATCCCCCTTGCCAATGAGTTAACACATCCCTCACCTCACATACATATTCCCGCCCCCCATCTTTTGTGGTGAACAAGTTCTAGTAGGAAATTTTCAATTCTACAATACAGTGCTGTTTGGCAAAGTAAGTTTTAATGAGTGAAGATGAAGGGGAAAGCAGGGTTTGAGGGGGCACCTAAAATGCTCTAGGGCTCTGTTCCTAGAGGAGCGTGGACACTCAGGGAAGAAGGAAGACCCACCTTCATAGGTTCTTGAGAGAATTAAGTGAGAAAGTATGTAAAAAATTTGTAAACACATAAGTAATTAAAATAAGGTTGAGACTGCTTGCCAGTTTTACCCAGGGACAGATCTGATTGGGGATTTGCTCAGCACATTCTGTCTCATCATACGGAGAGTCACACAGGAAGCAAATTTAGATTTCTTATATTCTTAGCATCAACTTGCCAAGTTCTCCTCTGGAAGGTGGAAAAAGGCCCCTAGAATATTATGGAATTTACCCGCATAGTCTGTTCTTTTTCCTTTATGGCAATCTTACAGCAAGGATGATTGTCTAGTATCCATCACCCATTTAGAGCTGCTTCTAACTCAGTGGTTCTTAGTGCTGATTGCACATTAGTATCACCTATATACCTAAAGTGCGCGGGCGCGCGCGCACACACACACACACACACACACAGCCCTGGTCCTTTCCCATACTGGACTGAATTGGTCTGGGGAGGGGCCTGGTATCACACACACACACACACACACACACAGCCCTGGTCCTTTCCCATACTGGACTGAATTGGTCTGGGGAGGGGCCTGGTATCCTGATTGTTTACAAGCACCAGTGGTGATCCTGAAGTGCAGCAGGCTTGAGAACCACAGCCGACATTGCAACGATAAGTTTGTCCGCCAGATGGAGACAAAGTACTTCTCTGTGCAAATGCTCCACACCAAAAAAACCCATTCTCTGACTTCACATCTGTACTAACTCCAATTTATGTAATGTACCGAACAAGGCAAACATGTGGGAAGATAGGTAGAATTATCCATGGTACTGTTGCTTGCCAACCAGAGATATTCTTGCCACCACGGGGGAAAATTCCAGGAACCAATTTAAAAAATATCATGTGGCTAAAAATAAAACCTATTCACCCAATTACCTGAGCTAGCATCTGGAAATATTTATTAATCCTTTTCCTAGCTCACTTTGATAAAGTAGACAGTATAGGAAAGGAGGGTAACATTGTTCATATAGAGTGGAAATTTTTGACATAAGATCATTCTAAGAATAATGCAAATAGATCAACGTCAGCACATGTAAATGAGATTAAAATATGCTTACAAGATTTTAGGAAATATGCAGATATAATAATGTGACTTCGAGTTATTCTTAAGTCTGAAATACTTGATTGACAGTTCCCAATTTTTATTTCTCTCACCTCTTGCCAGGCTCTGTCGTGGAAGCTATCAACAGCTACAAACTTGATCTCTGTCCTCTTATAGCTGGAGATGACTGGTGAAAATCCCTGGGAAGGACTTCTCTTCCTGACTATTCTCTATTTCTATTTCTTCTCTCACTTGCCTCTACCCCCTTCCCCCTGTCTTCTTAGGGACACAAAACTTGGAGGTGGAGCAACCAGCGATCACTCTATGAGATGACAAGTAGGGACAAGTCAGTATAACTAAGGCTGGCGGAGAGGACAGGCAGGAGGAACGTGGGTCTCCAAGGGTCCCTCTGGGCACTACTATGCTAGCAAGGACTTCCTGTCTCTGAACTTGTTATGAGGGAAAAGGAGGCTTCCTGTGACTTGCAGATAAATTTATTCCTGACTGATCCATCACTGAAAAGTTATATTGCCATATAGACATATATTTATCATATTGACCTTAGACATTATCCTTTCTAGTTATTTTCTTTTTAATCTTTCTAGGTAAATGAAACCCTGTTGGCTTTTGACAAAACTAGGAATTTAGGAGTTCAACTTTCTTTTTGGGTTATTTCTTTTTTTTAAGTTTTTTTTTGAGGGTGGGGAGTACACGTGTGAGTGGGGGAGGGGCAGAGAGTGAATCCCAAGCAGGCTTTGAACTGTAGGCAGGGAGCCCAAGATGGAGCTCGATCTCACAAAGTGTGAGGTCATGAACCGAGCCAAGATCATGACCTGAGCTGAAATCAAGAATCGGACACTTAGCCAACTGAGCCACCCAGGAGCCCCAGTTTTTGGTTATTTCTAAAAAGTGTATATTAAATACTTAATTGTAAATACCACACGAACTACAGAGCATCTCTGCCGTAACCATATTTTTGGAGCCAAAATGCATAGTTTGACATATCACCTGGTTATAGGGTATTTTCAGCACAACAGTACTCAAGATGTTCTGTTACCCTACCTGGAACAGCCTGTGGTTTCCTCAGGGTATGTACCAGGTCAAAGCATACAGACGCCCCGCTGTGGCCCGACACACAAACAACAGAATAGAAACAAGAAACCACTAACAATAGGCAACAGGTGTTTACATCAACATAGGCTTAATTTGATCTTAAAGGTAGATGACAAAGATATCTAATTGGGAAAAGAACTGGTAGATCATAGGATTTCTACATCTTGATTAAGCATAGTGGCAATTTGTGATTTGATGGTTAGGATATTCGGGATAATTGGTATCCTTTAGTTCCTAGGAGGATTTCATGGAAGAGAATTTCACAGAATTCAGGGGCTGTTTAAAGAACCTGGGAGAGCTGACGTGGCAAAGTGAGGAGAAAGATATTACAGGCATAAGATGTTGCCTTGGGAAGGTCATAAAGGCACAGCTGAGCCCTCCCTGGGGCACAACCTACCTGTGCCTCAGCCTGTCATACGCCAGCTCTGTGAGCAGCCCAGGGGGTGGTGACAAGTGTATGTCTAGAAGGCAAAGGTAATTGACTAGGAAGTAGGAGGAAGTAAATCCCTTTAAATGTTGAATTTCATTAGGTCTGTTCCTGATGCTCTCTTCTCATTTTCATGCTTTTATCACTTGCTGGAAACTCTCACATCTTTATCTCCAAACCTAATTCTTCCCTCCAGATTCAGACTTGTTGCCTGCTGCCTCTGATTATTCACACCTGGGTTTTTGCACAGTCATTTCATACTGACCGTGTCCAGAAAGCAATTTGTTAAACTGGTATCTTTTTTTCATGTACGGTCCCTTTTCTCAGTCTGTAATCTTTGGCATTTAGTTATTTATTCAGCTTTGTTCACATAGAATTGACAAAGTTGCAAGGTATTTAAGGTACAGAGCACGATCATTTGGTATATGTATGCATTGTGAAAGGATTCCTCCCATTAATTAACATGTCTATCACTTCACATGTTTACCTTTTTTGTCTGTGTGAGAACAATGAATTTCTACTCTCTTAGCACCTTTCAATATTACACTAAGGTGTTATCAACCACAGTCACTGTGTTGTGCATTAGATCCTCAGATCTCGTTTATCTTCCAAAAGGTCTGAACCCTTTCTCCAATTTCTCCCTGACTCCCTATTTTGCTCTCCCTCCCCATGGTCCCTGTTTGTTTTTTGTTTTCTGTCTTGTTACATTCCACACAGATGGGATACCATGCAGTATTTGGTATTAGTCTTTCTCTCTGACAACTATTCACTGTGTGCTGGCTCAGTGCCACCCCCATTGCTGGTGACACCCGGGCCTGCAGACCACACGTGCTTCCATCCCCTGCATTTTCAATCTGGGGGGCAGGCTGCCACTGAACAAGCACACAATAATGACATATTCCAATCCATGATGACAAAGGAACGCACACAGGATGCGGTCTCAGAATACCGGAGGGGGCCTCCAGGTCTCATTTGGCAGAATTTTCACCCACCTAATCATCCAAGCTAGAAAATGGGCCGCCATTCTTTTATTTTCCCTTCTACTATTTATACACAGCGAACCACCTCTCGCCTGTTTGACCTTGTAAATATTTCTCAAACCTCAATCCTCTTTCCCTTCCTCACTACGCTGAGACTGTCTCCATCTTCTGTACGGATCGTGCATTACTGATGCCAGGCTTTGTACACTTTTCCCCTTGCCCTGCTCTCCACCCCTATCCCTTCCCAGACTGCCTCCAGACAGCTTTATCCAAAACCTATATCTGACCGTTCTATGTTTCTGGCTAAAGCTTTCCTGGTAGTTTTCTATTTTATGTTATAAAATCAGCTTAGGGGCACCTGGGTGGCTCAGTCAGTTAAATGTCTGACTTCGGCTTAGGTCATGATCTCATGGTTTGTGGGTTCGGGCCCTGCATCGGGCTCTGTGCTGACAGCTTGGAGACTGGAGCCTGCTTCAGATTCTGTGTCTTCCTCTCTCCCTGCCCCTCCTCCCTCTCATGCTCTGTCTCTCTCTTTCAAAAAAAAAAAAAAAATTAAAAAATACGTAAAAGTCAGCTTAGATTTTTAAACTCATCATTTTTTTCTCAGTCTTAAATTTTACATTCAAACAACACCAAACTATTTAGTGTTTCTTGAACACATTATTATGGCATTTCAGGCCTTCGAGCCTCTGATCCTGCCGTCCCATCTATGTGGTTCTACCTCACCTTCTCATCTTTGTCTGACTTCCAATTTGCTGGTCTCCCACGGCCTTCCCGTGCTCATAGTGGTTTATGCTTATTTACCCTCATTATAGTACTCAATACTACATTATATGTCACATTTGCCTGCCATTCTAGAATGTGGGTACCTCAAGGATGGGGGCTTACTTTACGCACTGCCCTGTCCAGCAGTATGCTTGGCAAATGCGATTTATAATGGAGCTCACCACTGAGTGGAACCAGAAGTGGAGAAATAGCTTACCTGGGAAGAAATGTGATTTGATGCCTAAGACCAGGAAGCGATTGGTGATTTATGGTTTGATTGTCCAACTGGCCTCAAAAGTCAACAGCACAGAGGTTATGACTCCCTTACACAGACACATACTTTCATCAATCACAGACGGGCATAAGCACTTGATCTACTAAATGGTGAACATGTGCAGGGCATGATCTTTAAGGTAACACTGACCTTCCACTTACAAGAAGAGAGCTCTCATCTTACCCTAATGAATGGTTGGGATTGTTGTGGTAATGGATGTTTGGTGCTGACTCCATCCATAATAGCATGCTGGAGAGTATGATTTATTGGCTGGGTTTTTCTCATGCAAACAGAGTTAAATACTAGTCTCCTGAGAGCAACTCGCCGAGAGCCCAGGTGCTACACAGCAGCCTCTAGGATGAAGCATTCACGGGCCCTGGTATTTGGACAGCTGGGCAAGTGCAGCTGTATCTGAGACACAGTAAAAAATTTTTTTTTGGTTTATCTGATATTCAGATTTAAAGGACATCAGGTGTTTTATCTGGCAACTCTACACAAAAGTGATTTAATAAAACATACCCCAAATTAGGGGCTGTTTGACGAGTGAGGAAGCATTTTGGAAAATGTCTGAAGAACCGGTTTCTAGCCACAGCTCTTACATCTCTCAGCTGCTGTCACCTTATGGAATGAGAGGGTTTCAGAGTCCATGGTTTTCAGATTTTTTTAGTTTCAAAAGCTGACCAAATGAAATTTTATTAGAAAGCCCACTATCTAAAACAGGAGCGGAATTGCTGTTGAAGCTGAGTATGGGTCACTCCCCACCCCAAGGAGGTGGAACTGAGCACAGCTTGAAAACTATAGGACTTGGTGATTCCTTCCACCTGTGACAGTCTCAGAGTCCAAGTGAATCATTTTACAGGGAGTGAGGGTCCCGTTGGTGGTTGATCATACCATTCTTCCCTAGTTACAGTGGCAAATATCTGTTTTTCCTTCTCTGCAGAGGGAAGGAAAAACAGATATTGTTAGCAATAAAGGTGGCAATTAGGAAGGACCAAATAGATTTATTAACTACCTTCATTTATTTCTTCAACAGACATGGTTGAGCACTTACTACCGACAAGGCGATGTATTCAACAGACCCTTTGGAGGGAGACTAAGGGGAAGCTTTAGAAGGACCTCTTAATTGAGTAGGAGAGCTAAACCTTGCATACAAGTAATCACATTTGCACTTACTGGGATTCACTATGTGATAGGCTTGTTAAGAAATACTTCAGGGAGCATTGATCCAGCTCACAATTCTCCTTCCTTCCCACCTGCTCTCACAACAACCGATTTCCTTTCAAATGTTTTTCTAAAACATAACAAGATGACTCTGTTATCTCTGAATTTGTCTAGCTGATTTAGGATATTACTATTTATAAGAAGCGCTGCCTTTGCTCAGTGTAGGATGATAAAGTCATAGCATGTGTTCTTCCCAAAAAGGTGTCCCTGAGACGCAGCCCCCTCCCACAGTGGGATGCGTCCCCAGGTCTGAGGCAGAAGAGGTCATTTTGGACATCATTCTCATTTTTGCCTGTGCACATGCTGAGGCACTTATCAAATTTTGCCATTTCTCATTCTGCAGGATTCCCTGACTTTTCTCCTCCCTTCTTTCCCTGCCATGCCTAATTGCTCACCTAAGCTCTCGGCTCATCCCACAACTACCTCACCACCCTTTTCTGTTTCCAAGTCTCTCTCTCTTCCTTTTAATATTTTGCATGGCTTGGGCAAGAGTTCTTCTTAGCCATCCTAGGGCTCATAGCAAGGGCTTTGAACCCACTGCTCTGCCCTTGTCTCTCTGTGACAGAGAACTCTCAGGTGCTGTTTGAACAAACACCAACATTTTGACACGGCACTAAAAGGCCAGTCATTTTTTATTTGGATTTACATTTTAAAAAACGTTTTGTTTTTCTTCCATGGATTGCCAAATAATATCTGTTGATATGGAAATTTTAAAAGTATGCAAATTTTTAAAAAGTAAATGAAAATCATATATAAACTCATATGTATTTATATATGATTTATATAATATCAAATCTACTTCTGGGGGCGGAAATGGGAAACGAACATCTAAGATATCCTTTTGGACTGTCTTTCTCTGCCCATCTATTTTTTCTTCAACAAAATAGAAGCAAGTACATAGGGCTTTGCACCTTGCTTTTTCATTTAACAATATATAGTGAGCATCTTCTGATTTTATTAAATATTTTTCCTCTGGGGCAGTCAGTTAAGCGTCCCACTTTGGCTCAGCTCATGATCTCCCAGTCTGTGAGTTCGAGCCCCACACTGGGCTCTGTGCCAACAGCTCAGAGCCCGGAGCCTGCTTCAGATTCTGTGTTCCCTTTCTCTCTCTGCCCCTCCCCCACTCACACTCTGTCTCTCTCTCTCTCTCTCTCTCAAAACTAAAAACATCCAAAAAAATTTTTTTCCTCAATCACTTTAAAGACTCTGTGGTGTTCCATTGGATGCATAGGCCATAACTTATTTAGCCTTCCCTGTTTTCTCAGTCATCTAGGGTTCTCAGGTTTTCGCTGTTAAAAACAATGCTGCACTGAAGAGTGCCGGAACTCCCGTGTAACACAGGGGAGTGCTTTCTTTCCTTAGGTCACTTCGCAGAGAAAGTATCTACACTGAGCCTACGTGATTTCACCACGTGTTTTGCCAGATTTCACCTTGTGTTTTGGGCAGACTTGCTCATGGTGTGGCTAATCAGTTCCTGGCTGTCTGCCTCCTCGCCACCTAAGACCCCAGTCCCATGTCTTCTGTCGCCTATAAACCACAGCTGTGCCAGCAGAGCTCACCTGATGAACACGACTCACTTCTTCCTGTTCTGCAGGTGGAAGGAAGGCAGGGCCACCCACTCCCTTCTCCTTCCAGTGTTACTGTTACTCCCGTCTCCTACTTGAGAGCACCCCAGGACGACAAAGTCCCCTAACTTGAGCCTCGCTGAGACTGTGGCGAGGGCAGCCTCTCTACTCGCTGTGACTCACGACGCACACATTCACGCTCACACTGCACTGTGTGGACACTCACCACAGCGCTGAGTCCCCAGTGATGCTCCCAGAGAGGAGCGTCGAGATCAGGGACCGTGGAGCTGGCTCCTGTCTCTGGCTGGGAGCAGAGAGGTGGGCACTAAGCAGGGTCATGTCAGGAAGCCTCAGGACTCATTTTACAATTTTAGCAGAGGACGGAAACCTTGGTTTTTCAAGCTGGGCTCTGGGACCTTACGGTTCTACCTCAGAATCTCGGGGGTCATCCCAGGTGGGGAGCAGGAGGCAAAGATGAATGCAGGGACCTGGGCCGGTTTGTGCTTCTGTTCTACCAAAGGAGAAGACGGGAAGGTGCTGGAAGGAAGTGAGGGGCTTTCTGAAGTAAGCAGAGGTTGTGGCTTCCCCTGAGGTTCCTAGTCTCTCTTTCTTTCTTCCTTTTTTGAGAGGAGGCAGCTGCTGGGCTTGGCAGGAGGCCCAAGAGAATCCCCCAGAGGGTGGGAGCTGATACGGGCTATGGTGGCTCCAAGGTGGGAACCCCATGAGTGCTGACTGGGGGGGGGGGGATCATGTGGAGGCACAGCTGAGGGACCAGGGGAAGGGGGACAGCCCTGGCATGACAGGGTGACCTGGCATGGCAGGTGCACCTGAGGCTCACTGTGGGTCCTGAGCAAGCCGGGGAGTGAGTGGGGAGCAGTGACAGTTTTGTCACCTTTTATCAGTGCTGGAGGCCTGTGCCATCAGTAGATCAGGCTGGGGCCACTCACAGGGCTTGATGGGGGAGGAAACAGGACTGTCTCTGTAGAACGACCCAAGACACCTCACCAGGTGGGAGGAAATTAGTAGAAGAATAACCAACCAAACATTTGATGAGTGAGGTCTATATCACCTCTATGCATCTAGGCAATTGGATTGTCCTGCACGAGACTCAGACTGTGGGACAGGGGTCAGGAGTGAGGCCCTTGGAAGCTGACAGACTGTTGGGGGTGGGTGCAGTTGACCAGGAGCTTAGCACTGTGTGGTGCCCGATGATAATGATGATGTTACTTAAGAAAATGACATTTTAGGATGGAGGCAAGATGGTGGAGAGGTAGGGAGCTCGTACATTTCACAAGCCCCCATCTCTCAAAGACAGGAGTCCTGAAGGCATAGGACACTGAACCGCAGGAATCTGGGAGGAAAAGAGACAGAGTCAACGAAGAAGACAACCTCATAGGTACATGAGTGTGAACTGGGGAAAACAAAAACACGCCGGGACCCGGAGACACGAAGGGGGTGGGGGGAGCTCCCTGCACAGAGAGCCATGGAGAGACGAGGGGAAGAGAGAGAGCAGCTGAAACTGCTCATAGAACTGTCCCTGGAGAAGAGAAAATCCTTGGCCCGGGATGGAGAGGGATCCTATTTCTAGCTGTGGTGCTTTCTTTGGGCTGGGCACCCTGTCCCAGGTGGCACCAGGAGAAACTGCTCCGAGGCCCTCCCAGCTCGATCCCTGGATGGGAAGCTGCCCGGCCTGCGGGATTGTGTTTCAGGCGGTATCATTAAAGCCCTCGGACTAAGATCTGGAAACAAAGCAGGGCTTGGGACATAGAACACGGTCCCCTTGACTGGGCCCACGGTACAGGTAGATGAGACACAAAAAAGTGATTTGCAATGCTTGGTTTGAGAAGGGACTGGGGCGCCGCCAGTTTTCTCCCCACATACACCAAGGTGGGACCTCAGCGAGCAGCCAGTGGGACCCGCAGTGGAGGCCAGAACTGCCTACATCAAACCACATCCATCCCCACTAGAGAGCTGCCTTTTTTTTTTTTTTTTTTTTTTTTACCAGAGCATGGGCAAGACCAACATTGATGCACTGCTGTGATTAATTCTAGATCAATTCTTTCTATTCAGATATATTTTCCCTTGTCTCATTTTTATCCCTCCCTTCCACTGGACTGGGCACTCTGGTCATTGGTTTGCTTAAACAGTCACATTTAATCCATTCTCTAGATGCATATTCTACACCTCCATCATTACCTTCCTTTCTCTCTCTCTCTGGAATAATCAGACTATATAGTTTCTTTGGGTAACATGATCTTCACTTCTTTCTCCTTGCCTCCTACCATATTCTCCTCTCTCTCTGAATTAAGCCTCTTAGTCTCTATGCCTGTCAATGTTCAAATTCACTTTCTATCCACCTCTGTCATTTCTCTCCTTGTATATGCTCTTTCATCAGCACTGCATATACCCTGCTCTTTATTTGTAGCTTGGAATTCTGGTTTTATGCTTTTAGACTGTCCTTTGTCTTTCGTTTTTTTTTTTTCTTTTTCCCTTTTGGTTTGCTTTTGTCTGTGTGTTTGCATGCTTTTGTTCCCTGTGTGTTTATCTGTCTGTTTTCCTTTGCAGGGCTACCTCAAAAAACAAGCCAAAGTACACATGGTACAGAGTCCCAAATATCATTACAAGCAGGGAAATAAAATAACCAAAGTCTCAACAAGAGAGACTAAGAGACACCATTCGAAGAACACTTCCTGAATGGACAGGCCCTGGACAGTCAATGAGCTTTCTTTACTACAGCAGTACTCGCAGGTGCAGAACACATACCAAGGTTTTAAAACTGACAAGAGACAGAAAGCTAGCCAAAATGATGAAATGGAAGAACTCTCCTCTAAAGAAATTCCAGGAAGAAGTGACAGTTAAAGAATTGCTCAAAACAGACATAAACAACATAACTGAACACGAATTTAAAACAATAGTCATAACTAATCACTGGGTTTGAAAAAGGTATGGAAGACATCAGAGAAGCTATTGCTACGAAGACTGTAGACCTTAAAAATAGCTGTATTCATTTAATAGATGAATTTAAAACATGCTATAAGTGAGGTGCATAATAAAATCGAGGCGGCCAATGCACGGATTGAAGAGGTAGAGAGGAGAATAGTTGAATTAGAAGACAATTATAGAAAAAGAGGAAGCCAAGAAAAAGAGAGATGAACTGATCTAGGAACACGAAAGGAGAGTTCAAGAGCTGAGTGAGGCAATTAGAGAGGAAATTAAAAAATATATGGAAACAAATGAAAATGAAAACACAACAATCCAAACTCTACGAGATGCGGCAAAGGCAGTCCTAAGAGGAAAGTACATTGCTCTCCAGGCCTATTTCAAGAGATTAGAAAAAGCGCAAGTGCAAAATCTAATAGCTCACCTAAAGGAACTAGAGGCAGAGCAACAAGAAACCCAGTAGAAGAAGAGAAATAGTAAAAATTAGAGCAGAAATAAACAACATAGAGACCAAAGAAACCATTGAACAGATCAATGAAACCAAGAGTTGGTTTTTTGAAAAAGTAAACAAAATTGACAAACCTCTAGCCAGACTTATCAAAAAGAAAAGAGAGAGCACCCAAATAGACAAAATTATGAATGAAAATGGACTTATTACAACCAACCCCTCAGAAATACAAGCAATTATCAGGGAATACTATGAAAAATTATATGCCAACAAATTGGACAACTTAGAAGAAATGGACAAATTCCTAAACACACACTCACTACCAAAATTCAC
>NW_024082397.1:105247-206356 GCF_003009895.1 Hyaena hyaena
TTGACAAAGAGGGAAAGAGTATCCAATGGAAAAAAGACAGCCTTTTTAACAGATGGTGTTGGGAGATATTGGACAGCAACATGCAGAAGAATGAAACTAGATCATTTTCTCACACCATGCACAAAAATAAACTCAAAATGGATAAAGGACCTGAATGTGAGACAGGAAACCATCAAAACCCTAGAGGAGAAAGCAGGAAACAACCTCCTTGACCTCAATCGCAGCAATTTCTTACTTGATATATCCCCAAAGGCAAGGGAATCAAGAGCAAAAATGGACTACTGGGACCTCATCAAGATTAAAAGCTTCTGCACAGCAAAGGAAACAATCAGTAAAACTAATAGGCAACCGACGGAATGGGAAAAGATAGTTGCAAATGACATATCAGATAAAGGGCTAGTATCCAAAATCTATAAGAAACTCACCAAACTCCACACCCAAAAAGCAAATAATCCAGTGAAGAAATGGGCAGAAGACATGAACAGACACTTCTCCAAACAGGACATCGCCAGATGGCCAACAGACACATGAAATGATGCTCAGCATCCCTCCTGATCAGGGCAATACAAATCAAAACCACACTGAGATACCACCTCTTGCCGGTCAGAGTGGCTAAAATGAGAAAATCAGGAGACTCCAGATGCTGGCGAGGATGTGGAGAAACGGGCACCCTCCTACACTGTTGGTGGGAATGTAAACTGGTGCAGCCCCTCTGGAAAACAGCATGGAGGTTCCTCAAAAAATTAACAATAGAACTCCCCTATGACCCAGCAATAGCACTGATGGGAATTTACTCAAGGGATACAGGAGTGCTGATGCATACGGGCACATGTACCCCAATGTTCATAGCAGCACTTTCAACAAAAGCCAAATCATGGATAGAGCCTAAGTGTCCATCAACTGATAAATGGATCAAGAAGATGAGGTTTATCTATACGATGGAATACTACATGGCAATGAGAAAGAATGAAATCTGGCCATGTGTAGCAACGTGGATGGAAACTGAGGGTATTATGCTAAGTGAAATAAGTCAGGCAGAGAAAGACAGGTACCATATGTTTTCACTCATATGTGGAACAGGCAAAACTTAGCAGAGTACCATGGGGGAGGAAAAGAGGAAAAAGTAGTTGGGGGGAGGGAGGGAGGCAAACCATGAGAGACTCTTGAATACTGAGAACAAACTGAGGGCTGATGGGGGGCGGGGGGA
The DNA here is from genome assembly GCF_003009895.1 of Hyaena hyaena. Lineage (NCBI taxonomy): Eukaryota > Metazoa > Chordata > Mammalia > Carnivora > Hyaenidae > Hyaena > Hyaena hyaena. Next base: position 106,455 of record NW_024082397.1, read on the forward strand.
GAGGGGAAGGCAGGTGATGTGCATGGAGGAGGGCACTTGTTGGGATGAGCACTGGGTGTTATAAGGAATCCAACTTGACAATAAACTATGAAAGAAAAAAAGTGTAAGGCTGATAAAAAAATAATAAAATACTGAAAGAAAAAAAAAGGAAAAAGAAAATGACATTTTAAATCCAAAATGATAGAAAGAAAATTAGTAAGTTGGGCCAAGTTTTTCAGATTGGCATAAATCAAGTTTTGGGGGCACCTGCATGGCTTAGTCGGTTAAACGATCAACTCTTGAATTCCACTCAGGTGATGATCTCATAGTTTATGGGATTGAGCCTCACGTGGGGCTCTTCAGGGACAATGCAGAACCTACTTGAGATTCTCTCTCCCTCCCCCCTCCCCCTCTCTCTCTCTCCCTCCCCCTTCCTCCCTCTCCCTCCCCCCCCCACTCTCACTCTCTCACTCTCTTTTTTTCTGTGCTCTTCCCCTGCACATGCTCTCTCCCTCTTTCTCAAAATAAATAAATAAACATTAAAAAAAAAAAGCAAAGAAAGTGACATTTTAAATCCCAAGTGATAGAAAGAAAATTGCTGGATTGGGCCAAGTTTTCCAGATTGGCTTAAATCTAGTTTTGTCATTTCTGAGAATAAATGGGTACTCATGAAAGAAAAATTTATAAAAATAAGGTGAATTTTATGCTCGCATACAGATTATTTATGACTGCCTTTGTCACATCTGCTGTTCAATTTTTCAGGTGAGAAAGGAGGCGCAGAAAAAGGGAGTGATTTATTCAAGGATTTACTTATTGAGCAGCGGAGTCGGTCCTGAGCCCCATTTGCTCTGTCAATCCCGTCCAGGGGAACGTCACCAGAACCACCAGCAACACACCTACCGCCAAACAGAATCAGACTCTGACTTGTAATGAGGGAGAATGAAAGGCCCAGAGAAACATGGCCGGGGCAGGAGAGGAGAGGGCTTTGAATGAACTTATAAAACTGGGTCTTGCGGTAGGTGATCTGGAGGCAGGATAAGGAAGTAGGCCTTTGCCCTGAATCGGATGCGTCTGAAATGCCACTGCTGTTCAAGAGACAGCTGATGTATCTGAGGAGGCAGCCTGTAGGCCCAATACTCTTTGAGGCATCTTCTGCTGACACAATCAGCCTGGATAAAAACACGCCCAAGTTAAAAAGAAGAGCAGGTCATTTCTAGTGACCATGTAATTTGACGCAATTGTTTTTACCCAGTATCGGAGGAGGGAAGGCAGGCTGCTTTTTAGCAACTTGAACAATGTGAATTAAGATTTAGATTAGGTGTGATGTCACCACACAGAGTAAACTGTCCATCAACAAACTGATCCAAAGTACAAGTTTCTCCTCTCGTTCGCCGGTAGAGGTTTTTCCTGCTTTTCTTCTCCATGGCCCCCACAATATGAGAATCTGAAAGGGGCGCCTGCACGGCTCAGTTGGTTAAGTGCCTGACGTTGGCTCAGGACATGATCTCATGTCTCATGCTGACAGCTCAGAGCCTGAAGCCTGCTTCGGATTCGGTGTCTCCCTCTCTCTGTGCCCCTCCCCTCTCTCTGTGCCCCTTCCCCGCTCTCGCTCTGTCTCTCTCCCTCTCAAAAATAAATACACATTAAAAAAATTAAAGAATCTGAATATCTCTGCTCTCCATCTGATTATCAAGCCCCAGACCTAACCTGGACATAAGAGAGACAGTTGAAATAAAGAGCTTGCGCACATTTTAATTTTACAATAACGACAATTATAATGAAGATTACACTTTTGTCCTTACCTGGGGGCGAAAACGGGTGCTCAGAGCTCCTACTGCAAATGCGGTTTGCGTTCTGCCTCAGCTTCTGGGAGGAAGGGGGATAGGGAGCATGTGAAGGGGGAGGAGAACTTCTTCCGGGTTTCCTAGTTAGTATCTGAGTTTGGCCTCTGGCGGGAAGAGGATGAGCTCCTTAGATGGAGCGAACCCTAAGTTTCAGAGTCAGTGGCCCAAAGCTCTACCTTACTGAAAGGCCAGGGAACGCTTACGAACGGGGCATTTTGTGGGGTTGCGTAGATTAATTTCTGATTAAGCTCGAGGGCCTGATGAACAACGTATGGCTCGCAAACTACAGACAGACCAATCAGCTTTTCCATGTGTCCGCCAATCTAGAGAGAAGCGCAGTTTCTTCCTAAGCCTTATGAAAAACAGGGGCATAATGGCTGGGGATCCTTAATGTGAATAACCTGAGACACAGAGGAACATTTTAGAACCCTCTGGAAACATCCAGCAGCTGAAAAAACTAGGAGAGCAGCTGGGAGGGCTGGGAGGAGGCAGGGATTCGGCAAAGGGAGGATCACCTGGGAGAAAGGCGGTGTGCTATCCCTGCGGCACTCAGGGAACATCAGGGCCAAAAGGGGCTGCTCCTTGGGAGACAAAGCCGAGAGAGTGGCTGCGTGCCTTCCGGCTGCCTCCGAGTCCAGGTGCTGCTCCTCAGAGGGAGCGAGAGCAGAGAGCTTCCTGCTGAGATCTCGGTTTTCAAAAGCTCCCTCCTTGCCTTCTCCATGTTAACTAAACAGAACATGAGATAGGAGCAGGGACCCTGTGGGGAGCAGCAGAGCGTGCCGGGCATAGACAAAGGTACCGCCGAGAGCACAGTCCCTTCCTTTCTGCCGGCTGGATCTCTGCTCCATACCTTGTAGCTGTGTGACAGGGCCCACACTCTAAATCCTCCGTGCATCGAGCTCCTGTTTCTCAAAGGGAGTTGTAACTGCCTTCTCCCTATTTGAGGACAGAGGGAGATGGGGCTTTAACAATAGCTATGGCAGGTCCTAACACAGATAGTGGATTGGCTCATCTCTTCCTCCCTGAGCAGAGAGTGACTCTTCCCTTCTAGGTGATCCAGCAAGCGTGGGGGTGCAGGGGCTAGACTCAACTTGGAGGGAAAGGGAGTTCCCACTTAACCCTCTTTCTAATTCTCGCTTTAACACAGATTTCAAGGAAGGGAGCTGCTCTCCGCGGGAGGCCTGTCCTGTGGGTCCTCTCCGAGCTCCCAAGCCACAGGACCGGAGGCACGTTACTCCGGTTACCGGGAGCCAGAGACAGCTGGATCTGCTGGGGCTGACTGTCTACACTGACCACCGTGGACACTGGCTTAGTGCTCAGTCTCCTTTCTAAACTGCACGAGGGCCACGTAAAACTTGGCATTTCCAAGTCTCCGCAGGCAGCCAGCAGCTACAATTGACAAGGGGGTTTTAAATTCTATGTAATAGCCTTGTTCTCATCCCTGTTTCCATGGATCTAGGTGGATGTCAGATGGATGAAAACAAAGAAGGCTTAGAAACGGTCAGGCTAAAGAAACCCGCGCTGCCGGGAAGCATGAACTACGGCTCACCGTTGGAGCTCTTCAAATGCCCCATTTACTGAGAGCCAAGCTTCTTGCTCCGATGACTAGCTCATTCTGGTCTACCTGGACTTTTCCCAAATATATTAATAGAAGTCGGAGTTCCTGAAAAACTCTCTGTCTTGGACCAGTTGGGACAGACGGTTATCCAACTGGAAAGGACTGAGACAAATCATTGAGAAAGAGACAGCTTTCATGGACTCTAGAGCTGTAGGCTGGGGTCAGGGGTAAGGGAAGTCCAGGTAGGGGGTTAGCTGCTTGAAGCAAGTCCCCAGAGTCACAAAGTAGAATTAGTCAACTACTGGGGAAGCCCGAAAGTTAACGCAGTTACTGAGGCCACTTTGTGTAACCAATAAGCAAAATAATCAAATGCCACAAACACACAGACACAAACCAAGTTCACTCCCTACCCTAAATTAAAAGGTGGGCTAGCCATAGACAAAGACGTCCTTTGGGGCTTGGCACAGAAGAAATAAATTAGCTTTGTAGGGAACTGATCTGTAGAGCAGGACTCATCAAAATTCCCCAGAGTGTTTACTAAACAGTTTCCTGGACCTCACCCCAGATCTCCCAAACATAATTATTATGGGTGAGGACTAGGAATCTGGAATCTGTCCTTTAAATAAGTGTCTTGGAGGATTGTAATGTGCAGTGAGGTTTAGGGATCATTTACTCTAGAGCAATGATCTTCGAACGTTTTTGACCACTTATCCCTAGCGGTGGAAAAAAAATTAAAAATATATACCTCCAACATACGGATATGCATTTATTTTTTAAATGTTTATTTTATTTTTGATAGAGATATAGGAAGAAAGGGCAGGGGAGGGACAGAGAAAGGGAGACACAGAATCGGATGCAGGCTCCAGGCTCTGAGCTCTCAGCACAGACGCCGCCGTGGGGCTCGAACTCACAAACCACGGGATCATGACCTGAGCCAAAGTCAGACGCTTAACCGACTGAGCCACCCAGGTGCCCCATATGCATTTATTTATAAAGTTCTATTCGTTCTGCTCATCTTTTGAATTTCATATTTCACACCTCAAGGAATGCTTAATGGGCTCAGTTTACTTTCTGATTGTTCTGACTGACGCCCTGGTCAGCTAGACTGGAGTTTCATGAGGGCAAAGGACCATGTCTATTTTGTTTACCTTCATCCTTGCAGGAGCTCAGTGCTTGGCTCATACTAGTTATTCAATGAAACATTGGTTTAAATTGAATTTGGGACTCCTTCAAAGAGAGAGAGAGCTTGTCCGTGGAGCAGTGCTGGTTAATGCTAACATCGCCTGTCCAAACTGCCTCGTGTTTCCATGGAAACACAACCAGCCGTGTAGGCACCTCCACCTGTCAGTGCCAGGTACCCAAAGAGAGTTTAAAATCCCATTTCCTGGTCTCCAGCTGGTTTTCTCCCGCAGGGGCGGAATTCCTGCTGCCAGAGAAAGGACCCTCCATCAAAGAGCAGGAAGAGACGTCAGCAAGAGGCTTTCAATCCACACAAGTAAGGAGAAAGGTAGTGGACCAGCCTCATTCTTCATACAATACCTCCACTCGGGTGGCAGGACTCAGTGGGGAAGCTTCCTTGGACTGGGAGGCAAGAGAACAAATCCACTGCACTCTCCCGGGAGCCTCATTGTCGAATTCCAGTGACTGCTAACATTCAATTACGCCTTCACTACTTAGCAGCATCTTTGAGAAGAGGGATTGCTGGCTTTGGAAAAATCTAGTCAGTTTCCTTACCTGCTACTGATGGGAAAGATCAGTGCCAAAATGAAGACTGAAAGATACGGAACACCTTCATGATTATGTAACTGCTGCCAGGACTGGGAGGTAGACGCTGCACACATTTTAGGTAAGTTGCAAAATTGTGGAATGTCGTAGTTGGAGAGATTCTCAAGATTCCGACCCTCGATCTGTGTCATCCCTTGAGTTGGATGTTGTGAAGTGACCCAAACTAATCTGCTCATGTACAACCATTAGATTCTTTTCAGCAAACGTCAGCAGTTTCCAATGTTCGAAGCTGGGGAGGATTATTTTGCTCCTGCTTGACAACTCTCGACGAGATTATGATGCAAGTAAGTTTCAGACCAAATATCCTGGCACCTCATTAATAACAAGCAGGCCCCTAAATGACCAGATCTGATCTTTGAGATCCTGTGATCATTGTTAAGGACCAAACTATTCATGATGCTTGTTAAAACAGGAGGGCAGAGGGGTGCCTGGGTGGCTCAGTCGGTTGAGTGTCTGACTTCAGCTTAGGTCATGATCTCACAGTCTGTGAGTTCAAGCCCCGCTTCAGGCTCTGTGACGACAGCTCAGAGCCTGGAGCCTGCTTTGGATTCTGTGTCTCCCTTCCTCTCTCCCCCTCCCCCACTCGTGCTCTGTCTCTCAAAAATAAATAAACATTAAAAATTTTTTTTTTAAAAAAAACCAGTAAGGCAGACTTTATTCAGGACCACTGAGATAGGTATAGGGACTAATGCAGTGGGGTTCACTGTAGAAGAGAGAGATTGGGTTCAACTCCTAATACAACAAGGAAAGGTAGCAATTTATAGCCAAGCAACATTATGTGTGTGTGTTGGGGGTGGGGGGTAGATGAAAATTACTAAGAGGAAACATCAAGGGTAGGGGGCTTCTGGCTAAATCAACCTAGTGGGATTCTTACTGAAGGCAGGCCAGGATGATCAGACATCACCGGGGCGATGGTGGAGGATGAAGAATCCGACTGGATACTGAGATTGGATATGGAGGATGGGAGGTTCTGGCTAAAGTGACTTAGCAGGATTCTTGCTAAAAGTGGACTCTTGAGGACATGCCCAAGAACGGGGTCTAGTTGACAAAGAGCTCAAAGGAGCCCAACCAGTCAGGTTAAAGAGAGAATCTCTGTCTCTATACCCCATTGGAAAGTCCATAAGGGAAAATGCAGCAATATTCTGGAAGCTGGATACAGCTAACTTTATAGTTGGACACTGATGTGAAGAACCCATTGAATCAGTAGCTTCTCTGTCAGAACTCAAGCCTGGGGTCCATTTCAAAGGCTACAGACTACTGTGCTTGCTAGATTTGTTTCCCTACTTGTGCAAGAGAAAGAAGAGCCCTTATAATACTTTTAGGGCAGCTGCACATCTTGAAGAGCATTTGGACTGGTGAAAGTCCATAGCTCATCCCCACTACCTGGAGGTGACAAAGGTGGCTGAGACAGTTCTGAGGTGTTGCTGTCCATCACAGCCTTTCAGACACCAGCTGCCACACATTCAGTGGTGTTCCCTTTGGGATGATGGTCCGCTCCAGGGGCCTAGATCAGAACTGGCAGGCAGGATTTCACATCAATTCTAGACCACAGGATAGTGGCACTCAGGGTTAGGAAAAAAGAAATCTATAACTATAACCTGAACAAAACAAGGTATTCTTGGGCTTCTTGATTGTGTAGTGCACAGGTTGTATAAGGGGATGATTTTAAGGAAACCCGAAACAACAAAGGAGTAATTTTACAAAAAAATGTACTCCGTCTAAGGAGGTGGCAAAGAATATTCCTAGAATGTCATAGAACCTATAGTATTTGTCTTGATCAGCACATCTCTTAAGATACTCCTCGCGGACAGTTGATTCCAGAAGCTCTGGCTTGCTATCAACTCCCAACCCTAAATATTCTTCCAAGCCCAGATTCATTTCTGTCCACACCTTCTGACTCTTCTTTTCTTTCATCGTTAATTTTTCCTTTCCTGTAGAAATCCGGGCTTTCCTGCTGATTTCTCACCATTCTGACCACCTGCATAAAGAAGCACGGAAGTGGGGGTGGGGGGGTGCTGGGGCGCAGTGCAGGACCAGTTGGACTTTTTGGAGGAGGAGAAGCCAGTGTGAATATTCATTTGCTGCTCCCCCGCCACCCCCCACTGCTAGAAAGCTTGCTTACTCTAACCCCAGGTTCATGGATGAGTATGAGATCTCTGGTGCTGGATTATTTGTTACCTATCTCTTATTTCTCTTCATCATTCCCCTCCCATTACTACACATAATGTTATTACAATTTAAAAATCTGTTTATGTTTTAGATTTACTGTAGCAATAACATATATGCCAGTGAAATTATTACAAATTGCAACCAGTAATGGCATTACTATTTTTCTTGTGCCTAGTAACGATAGCAATAAAATTTATTCTCGGCTCTACCATTGCAATGCTTAAACACACAGAAGATGATAAATACAGCAACAGGCGACCCTGTGACTATTTATCCTCAGAGAGTGTTTGGTTCCTCTCCTGAGGGTGGGGGTAGTCTGGTTATTTGACCCGGTAATTAGTGGGACATAAGTAATAGAAGATGGAGAATCTTTGATCTCAATTCTACTTCAATATCCAGAGAAGGGCAAGGGTTTTCCTAAGACTAAACCAGCTGGTGAGTGGCAGACCCAGGGCCAGAACCAGCTACTCTTTTCTCTCTTTCACACTGTCTCTTTGCCAGATCTCGGTGGCAGGATACAAGAATATTGGAAAGGGAAATGTATTTCTACACATACACAGAATGCAACAGTCTGTAGGGGAGGGTGGGTGAACTCATCTCCACTCAAACAAAAGCCGAAGGACTTTAAACACTGAGGTGAGCTAGGGGGAAGGTACCCGAGGGTGTCAGGGAGGAGGTCGGTCATGTGATGAGGCCATCTGTATTTGCTAATTGATGTTTACTGAAATCAGGCTCCTACCCACTCACAGAGCCTGGGAGATAAGAGTCCTACCTTTCTTGATGAGTATATTTCCAAGGGACTGGCTCCAGGCCCTAGAGAAAGATTTCTGGGTTGTAGAAGATTTTTATCTCAAAGAGGTGGAAGAACAGATTTACAATTGCAAATTTTCTAAAGTTTATGGTCTAAGAAAAGGGAGGCTGGTCAGGGGCTCAGGGGCCTACAGTCAGAAAGTCTAAAGGTTAGTCAAGCTGACTGGCAGGTTGAGGTCCTCTCTGCCAGGAACTGAAGGACTGGAAGCAGGTCGACGCAGTTGTGTCAACTGAGATAAGCTGGGTTATACTGGGAAGAGTTTCTGTTCAAAAACTCCCCATTGCAGGCAAACCACCAATACCTGATCATACGGAAAGTGATTCGTTCTTCTGGTGGGGCTTTGCCCTCCCAGAAGTTCAATGAACTTTTTTTTTTTTGATGTTTATTTATTTTTCAGAGAGAGACAGAGACAGAGACAGAGACTGAGCATGAGCAGGGGGAAGGGCAGAGACAGAGAGGAGACACAGAATGGAAGTAGGTTCTAGGCTCCAAGCTGTCAGCACAGAGCCCGAAATGGGGCTTGAACTCACAAAGTGTAAGCTCGTGACCTGAGCTGAAGTTGGACACTTAACCAACTAAGCCATCCAGGTGTCCCTCAATTAACTTTTAAAATGGAGCAATGAATGGACCTGAGAGAAGGTGGAGAAAGAGCCCCACCAAAGTGTCCACCTCAGGGGAGCTGGAACAAGAAATGTTTGAAGGAGTAAAGGAAGATGGTTTTTAAACATTTTGAAGGTATGATATTATTGAAAATGTACCTTCAACTTAGAGAAATCTAGAGCATTCCAGTTTTGCACACCTGCATGCATATCCAGGGTACCTCTTCCCTCTCCCAGATGTGACTTTCTTGGATGTTATGTTTGGCTTCACGGGCACAATGCTCAGCGCCTGGCAGTGCAGAGTCAGTGGCTGGTCCAAAACTATCCTGGTTTTCCAGGTCTGTCATTCAAGAGCTTCAGAGGTCTGGATCGTAGCACTTCCGGGGTGGAGGGAGCCCACGCCTTGGCTTTTCTGAGACTTGGTGGTGTGAGGCTCCTCTGCAGGGCCACTGCCCTGGTCATCCCCAGCAGCCATTCCTTGTACTGCCTGAAGGGGATGCTGCACCTTATGTAAATTTAGGGCATTCAATGAGACAATTTGATACACATATGTATTATGAAAATGATAACCCCAACATAGTCGTTCGCATCTCCATTACCTCATATCATTACCATTTTTTCTTGGTAGTGAGAAAATTTGAGATTTACTTTCTTAGTGACTTTCAAGTATATAATACAGTGTTGTTAACTATAGTCACCATGCTGTACATTAGATCACTTGGAATTTATTTGTCTTATAACTGGATGTTTGCTCCCACTGGCCAATAGCTCCCTATTTCCCCCAAACTCAGCCTGTGCCAACTACCAGTCTATCATCTGTTTTTATGAGTTCAGCTTTTTTAGGTTCTACACATAAGTGAAAACATCCAGTATTTGTCTTTCTCTTATTTCACTTAGCATAATGCCCCCAAAGTCTATCCATATTGTTGCAAAATGGCAGGATTTTTTAAATGGCTGGATAATATTCCATTATGCATATATTGCACATTTTTTATCCACTCATCCCATCCATCAGTGAGAAGAAAACTTTTTACATGAAGTCATTTGCCACCTCCGTTCTGGGAAGAAATGAACATTCCTGATAAAATGTTGAAGTAATTTTCTGGTAAACATTAAAGGAACAGAGTCTTGTTCTGGGAAGCCAGTCACCTATCTACCCTGCTGACTGACACTCAACAATCTAGCAAATTGTAACAAGGATTCTTTTCTTTCCGTATTTCCCAATAACATTTTCCTATAAAGAGTGCATTTTTTATTGCCTCACTGGAGGCTTTTGCCTTTGCGGTAAGATTGTCATAGACTTTGACAGCACTCCTAACTAAACAGTCTGAAAGGTTTCCATAAACACTCTAGACTCGCATCTCCGCTGTGGAACTCAGCTTGATTATATCCAGTGGACAAGGATCCCCTCAACTGCCTACTCTTACCAACCCCCTCTCTGCTTCTTCACTGTCTCCTCCACCCCTCAGTGCTTTCTGTTCTTAATTATTCTGGACTTGAGAACACTGGGATGGCCTGGTCCCCACCTCCATCGGAGCCCTGTCTTAAAGCATCTTTTCCCTTAAATGATTATGAGCCACATTCAAGTGCCAAGTGCAGTTTTTCAGGAAAGATTCATGGGAGGGATGCCTCATGAGGATAAGCTCAATTGCCCAAGACCTAACCTAGGAAAGAGGGGAAATCCAGGGGGAGGTACACTTCTAGCAAAACTTTAAGGTCAACAGTCTGATTTGGATATCATTAGAGACCTGAACACCAAGTCCTGAACACAGGAGAGAGCAGACTCCTTTGCAGCTTAACTGAAGCAAGCTTAGGATAAATAAAAGGAAATATTACTTCCACTGGTGGACAGTAAGCCAAGAGAAATATTATGAGATTAAAAATGGATAAAAGAGACATGATTATAAGGACACTGAGGGCACCTGGGTGGCTTGGTCATGTAAGCATCTGACTCCTGATACTGGCTCAGGTCATGATCTCATGGTCGTGGGATTGAACCCTGTGTCGGGCTCTGCCACAGAGCCTGCTTGAGATTCTCTCTCTCTGCCTTCCTCCACCCCCACTCGTGCTCTCTCTCTCTCAAAACAAAACAAAAAAAACCATTTAAAATAAATAAATAAGCAAAGGACACTGAAATGCTTGGGAAGTGATGTTCCTGTTAAGATTATAATCAGAGGCAAATTATATTCCAAATGTACTGTTAAAGATGCACTTAGACTGAGTGCACCATTGATCCAATCCAGAAAAGTTCTTTTCATTTTGGCTAGAGGGTTTTGTTTTCTATCATTTTGATAAAAATTACAGAGAAAGAGACATATTACTTATTTAGCATCCCATTAAATTTCCCTGTGATAAACAAAAGTGGGGCAGGTTGGCCATGAAGACAGTTGAAATAATTTTCTAAGGTCTTCATCATCAAGAAGTTTAAATAGTGCAGTGGCTAAGAGTTTAGCGTTTGAGAGTCTGAAGCCCATCCACATACAGATGTGAGTTTTTCAGCAAGTCACTTGACTTTGCTCAACTTGTTTCCTCTTACAGAAAAAAGAGATACAACAGGACCTTTTCCACAGTGTTTGGAAGCCACTTGTTCCCATCCTGTTCTTGTTTTTCTTTGTATCACTTTCTCCTTCTTCCGGCGGTAATTTTCCTTTAGGAATAACTGCTTGTTAGCTTTTCCAAATAGATCAAGTAAGACTAATCCACATACCGGCTTGGCTTAAACGGTCAGCAGGTGACCCAGGCCAGGTAATGAAAACCCTCCTCGCAGTGATTGGGTCAGTGATGGACATGTGACCTGAACAAGACCTGGGTCTGAAACTTGGCTGAGGTTGTTGGGAACACCCTTCTAGGGTTGTTTTAGTCAGTGATGTGCTATGACAAAATACCATTAGCCTAGACAATAGAAATTTCTTTCTCTCAGTTCTGGAGGCTGAAACTGCAAGATCAAGGTACCAGTATAATTAGATTTTGGTGAGGCCTCTCTTCCTGGCTTGTAGGTGGCTGCCTTCTCTCTGCATGCTCACATCACAGAGAGAGGATCTCTCTGACATCTCTTCTTCTTCTTCTTGTTTTTTTACTTTCTATATTTATTTTTTATAATTTACAACCAAGTTCGTTAGCACATGGTGCAACAATGATTTCAGGAGCAGATCCCTTAAGCCTTTTACCTATTTAGCCCCTCCCCCCCCACAACCCCTCCAGCAACCCTCTGTTTGTTCTCTATGTTTAAGAGTTTCTTATGTTTTGTCCCCCTTCCTGTTTTTATCTTATTTTTGCTTCCCTTCCCCTATGTTCATCTGTTTTGTATCTTAAAGTCCTCAAATGAGTGAAGTCATATGATACTTGTCTTTCTCTGACTAATTTCGCTTAGCATAATACCCTCTTGTTCCATCCACATAGTTGCAAATGGCACTATTTCATTCTTTTTGATTGCCGAGTAATATTCCATGTGGTATATATGGATATATATATCCATCCTCTTTATCCATTCATCCATCAATGGATATTTCGATATTTGGTCTCTTTCCATACTTTGGCTATTGTAGATAGTGCTGCTATAAACATTGGGGTGCATGTGTCCCTTCAAAACAGCACACCTGTATCCTTTGGATAAATACCTAGTAGTGCAATTGCTGGGCCATAGGGTAGTTCTATTTTTAGTTTTTTGAGGAACCTACATACTGTTTTCCAGAGTGGCTGCACCAGTTTGCATTCCCATCTGACATCTCTTCTTTTAAGGGCGTCGGATTAGAGCTCCACCTTCATGACTTCATTTCATCTTAATTACCTTCAAAAGCCCTATCTCCAGACACAGCCACATTGTTGGTTAGAGCTTCAGCATATGAATGGGGTGGTAGGGAGTGGGGAGGTACACAAGCCATTCCATAGCAGCAGGTTGTTATGTTGATAAGATGCAAGCATGGAGCTAAGTGCATTCATCTCATAATAACATAGAGAAAGCTTGGGAATAAAGCTACTTAGAGGGCAATAGAGCTGAGAGAAAAAACAGTGTCCTGGTGATGTGGATCCAGCCACATCTTTAGCCAACAAGACTCCGAGACTTCCAGCTATGGGAACTTATTCTTCTTTTACTTCTACTTAAAAATGTTTGAGTTGGGGTTTTTGCTACTTGCAACCCAAAAGTTCTTGACTAATAGCAGGTTATTGGGAAGATAAAATGAGATTACTCACATAAACTGCTTAATGCTGTACCAGGAGGAGGAGAGTAAAGTGCTCCACACATACTAGCGGCTATTATTATAATGAGTGACTGCATCAATGACAGTCAAATGATTTTGGATTTTCTGAGACATCTAATGGAAACATGGAAAAACTTATCATCTGAGAACTGTTGTGAGGGTAATTTAGAGAACTTTGAGTTTTGTGGAAACTCATTTTTTGAAGGGCATGAGGTTGTTGGCCAGATTGCTCCCAGCAAAAAAGAAACAGCCACAGCAGCACACAATTCATAACTGAGACAATGTGATTTGTCTTTCCAATGAATTGGAAGAAAAGGCCAGTAGAGATACTTCAAAATGGAGAGTTGAGTTAGAGGAGGTGATTGCTTTTGGTCTTCAAATCAATTCAACTAAGAATGATACGTAGAAGGCAGAGGAAGAAAAATAGGAAAATATATAATGTTGCACCAAAGCATTTAGCTACTTGAACAAACACAGAATGAATTTAGTGGTCTGATGTTTTGGTTTACATACTTGGTAAGATATTAAATTGATTTAAAAAACCTCATGACATCACTTTTGTCAAGCTTATGATTGACTTTCATTAACATCAGTGGATTTACTTTGTTTTAATAGCAGAAAATAAATATTCTTACTGTTTTGCTTATGGAAACATTTTCCATCCATATCTTTGTTAAGTAAACTATATTTTATTTTATTTATTTTTATTTGAGGGAGGAGGGGACAGAAGAAGAAAATTTTTAAAATAAAAAAAATTTTTTTTAAAGTGTTTCTTTTTGAGAGAAACAGAGCATAAGCAGGGTAGAGGCAGAGAGTGACAGAGACACAGAATCCAAAGTGGGCTCCAAGCTCTGAGTTGTCAGCACAGAGTCTGACCCAGGACTCAAATCCACAGGCTGTGAGATTATGACCTGAGCCACAGTTGGATGCCCTACCAACTGAGCCACCCAGGTTCCCCAAGAGAAAGAGAATCTTAAGCAGGCTCTGTGTGCAGCGTAGAATACAACACGGGGCTCAATCCCACAATCCTGGATCATGACCTGAGCCAAAACTCAAGGATCGGATGCTCAACCGACTGAGCCACCCAGACACCCTTATATTCTATTTTAAATGTCAATTTTGAACATTATATTTTAAGATTAACTGATTTTTTTCTCTCTTTCACTCTGTCTTTTTTGTGTTCATTTGGTACAAGTGAAAATTCAAAAAAGGATTCTAGTATTTTCATCTAGAGTTTAGATACCTCTAAATTCTTAGGTATATTAAGACTGTAGTTTTCATCAAGTGAAACAAAGTGTGTGTGTGTGTGTGTGTGTGTGTGTGTATGAAGGGATAAGAAGTAATTTTCAAAGTAATGAAAATGTATAATGATGTGTAGGAGTAAGGAACCTGGAATTTAATTTTTAGAAGTAACTCGGCCCCCATGTTCTTGGTCAAACTGTGGGAGGCCCAGAGCTTTAGCAGAGTCTCTGGCTTTCATAACCTAATGAATAAAAAAAAAAGCCTCAAACTGTTGCCATTTCAAGGGATAAGGAAATATAAAACATAAAAATTAAGCATCTGGACAGAAGAGGGATTGTTATTTTGTATCTTTATTTTTAATTATTGACAAAAATGAAATATTTCTGAGTTATACTAATATACTGTGTGTGATATGATAAGAATTTTCAGCAATGTGATGTGGATTTATTTTTGGGGTTGCCATTGGTAAGGACAGACTATATACACATACATGTTGGAGCGTCTTGAGTTTTAAAAAGCCAACAGGGAATCGGGGTTGCACAGCGAGGTGCCTCACGCCTTGAGAGCAGAGCTGGAATGGTCCAGATAGAATGTTTTTGTATCAAAACTTCCAAAAAGATAAATACATGATTTTACTGTCTATTTAGTCCATTAGTAGAAAAGAGGGTGAAACTTTGCTTTACAGTTCAGAATCTTGTACTAAATTTGTTCAAAATTTGGTGTGCAATAGTATCAAATGGATACTTCTCCACATTTATCTCCCTATGATGTCTGGTATTAAAAAAAAAAAAAAAGCCCAAGGGAAGAAAAAGCTTCTTACTAATGGTGGCAAGGGCATTTCATTCATTGCTTTCATTTATTGGACAAGGATTTCTATGGCACCTTAATATGTCCCAAGTGTGTTAAGGTGGAGCACATAGAATATTGTGGAAGACGGGCATTGTCCTTATGTTAACAGAGTCTCTGCTGTAGTGGGTAAGACAGGCCAAAAATACAAAGGTCTAGAGGACACAAGAAAGGGACTTAAGTTGGTCAAATGACATGAACTCATAGAACCTGTTGCAAACCCAAAAGAGGATATACTCACTAAAGTTCTTTAAATTTAATGAAAACGAACCAAACAACCCTAACAACTGCATAGGCCATGGAATGCACTGCAGACACATTAGACCCATACACACCATTTGAAACCTCTACATGAAATGAATCATTGCACAAATACTTATGCAGGTCGAAATGAGATAAGGACCATAAAGAAAAGTGCAAGACATCATGAAGAAGTACGGTAATGGCTTTTCACTATGATTCTTGAGGAAGTTAACATTTTATCGATGACCTGGAAGATTACTAGGAATTAGTTAGGCAGCAGAGACTGGAGAGAAAAGATTTAAACTGAGCACAACAGTGGAGAGCACAGAATATGTTATGCTTTAATGTGACTGAAGCCCAGAGAGTGAGATGAAAAAGTAGCAAGGGAGGAACTGAAATTTTATCGGCCAGACTGAATAGATCATCCTGAAAATTTCAAACTTGTCCTAAAACCAATGGGAATTCATTAAAGTATTGTAAACAAAGGAGTGATTTAATCATGTATATATTTTTGTAAGGCACCGAACCATCTGAGCCACCTAGGCGCTCTGAGAGAAATAGAATCTTAAGTAGGCTCTGGTTGCAGTGTATAGAATTGAGCAGAGAGAGAGGTCAATATTGGATGTGGCTGGAAGGGTCAGGATGCTGTTGCAGTAGTTCAAGTGAGATGTGTTGGGCTTGGACCAAAGCATTGATAGTTGAAATGGAGAGACAGTTTATCATTTGGGATTAGGAGTAGCTGTGACAGAAAGTCCCATATTAGGATGGCTTGGGCATATATGTGTTTATTTCTCTCTCACATAATCGAAGAATGCACATAGTCAGCCTAGAAGTAGTTTGGTGGTCTCACATATAGCAGGTACCAGATGTTTCCATCTGTGTGTCAACATGTGACTTCTGCCTCCTGGTCGAAGATGGCTGCTTTAACCCCAGTGATGTTTTCAATCCAGCCAACGTGAATGAGGAAGGGAGAAAATGGTATGTCTCTTTTCTTTGAGGGCCTTTCTAGAAATTAAACATGATACTTTTAGTTACAGTTCATTCAACCGAACTTAGTCACATGGCCCCATGTGGTCGCAAGGAGAGTTGAGAAATTAGATGATTATTCTCGGCAAGGTTATTCTGGGCAACTAAAGGACTAGTTGAAAAGCCAGGATTCTGTGACTAAGGAAAAGGGAACAACAAACATTGGAGATAACCAGCATCTTCTGCCATAGAAGTAGACAAAACTGAGATATGTTTTGGAGGTAAAATTGTGGGATTTGTTGAGTGATTTAGCGGGGAGAGTGGATGACGAAAAGAGAGGAAACAAACCCAATTCCCATTTTTTAAAAAAACATAATCAGTGTGCTAAGTGGTAGTACCTTTTTGGAAATGAAGAAATGAAAGGAGGGGCAAGTTGGAGGCAAAGCATAAGAATTAACTAGCTGTTGGAAGCTTGTCTACCCTGCCCTCAAAATTATAGGAAAGCAGTTTATCACTTATTTCGTTGTACCATTCCAGAGACGGTCTATGGCCACACAGCCACATGGAAGTTTACACAGATCATACATTCATATGCATACACACAACTTTTATTTTATTTTTACAAAATAGGAGGGTTCAATCACACCATTATATACTTGAATTTTTCATGTAATATATCTTGGAGATTTTTCCATATAAGCACATTAAGAGGGACCTTACTATTTTTAGCTGTCACAGAATATTCCATTGTCTGGCTGACTCATAATTTAACGAGTCCCTAAATTGTTTCTAGTTTTTGCCTATTATGAAAAAGTCTGTAGTGCATGTCCTTCCACATATGCTACTACCACATGATCGAATACAACCAGGGAGTAAATTCCTTTAAGGAAAATTGTTGTATTCAAAGACACATGCATTCAAAATTTTGAGTTGCCAATTTCACTTCATGGAGGTTTTAGCAATTTGTACTACCACCAGCAATATATCAAAGTGTCTGTTTTCCTATACTCTTGACAATTCAGTGTGTTAAACTTTCTGTCATTGCCAAGACTATATATTGAAAAATGGTACTTGGGTTTGGTTTCAATTTGCTTTTTTCTTACTGTGGTTGAGGTCAAACACTTCATACCTTTAAAAATCAGCTTTATTTTGGGGTGCCTGGGGGGCTCAGTTGGTTAAACTTCTGACTCTTGATCTCAGCTCAGACTTGATCTCAAGGTCCTGAGCTCAAGGCCTGTGTTGGGCTCCACGCTGGGCATGAAGCTTGCTTTAAAAAAAAATGTTTTATTTTCTAAATACCATTTTTCTATTGGATTGCTAATCTTTATTGATTTGAAAAAAATCAGTTATCTATTATAAGAGATTACCTATTATGTTTGGCAAATATTTTCTTCAGTTTATTTCTTTCCTCATAGTAAATTCCTTTCTGTAAACTGATTTGATTATTAGTGACTTATTATGCTAGTTCAATATAGGTACCTTGGTACTTTCAACCTTATTTTCCTTTGCATACATAATTTTACAAAAATGTGTTCATACCGTGCATATAATTTAGGTGTCTGTCTTTATTCCCACTTAATAGAAACCGTTCTTTATCATTCAATATTTAAAAAATATTATTTTTAATGGCTGCATTATGATTTTGCTACTTGGAAGTACAATAATTTATTTAATCAACCCCCTTACTGTTGGGTGTTTAGATTATTTCCAATTTTAAAAACCACAGTAAGCTACTCATTTATGGTAATTTTATTAGGCTAAAGTTCTGGAAAGAAAGCTTGTAGGTTGTAGTGTAGAAGTCGTTCCTGGCGCTTCAACGAGAGAGAGTCCCTGGAGCTGGGGAATCTGCAGCTCCGCTCAAGTACATCGGGGAGAGGCTGGCGGCGGCAGGGATGAGGCGGGGACCCCGCCCATCCGCAGTCTCTCCGCGTGCGCCCTTCGCGGCCGTTAAGGACAATGGTACGTTACCAAACCGCCATCTAGAAAGCCAGTCACGCTCTGAACTTCCATCAGAAACCATTCGATAATTCCAGAAGAAGGGTTGGTTCCTATTTTGGGTACCAACCTTGCAAATTATATCAACTCTTTTTTTTCACCTCCCCATTCTCCTCCTACTGAACATGAAATGGGTTAGTAGTAGTTCAACGTCTCTCTCAGGCTATAAAAGGGGCGTCATTTAGCAAGAAAAGGAATGGGCATTCCCCAAAGATAAAGTGACATACTGGACTTTATATCCTTTTTGGGGGAGGGTTAGGGTGTTTTTGGTTGTACCAGGAATAACTGCATCAGGTTAGGTGTAAGCCAGACTTTGCTATACAAAGTTCAGTATAGTTAAAAGAGGTGAGTAGGATTCCTATTTGAAGAGAGGTAGTGTAGCACTGGTTGGGATGGTGTCAATGGCCTAAACTGGAGTGACATTTCCTTTATGGTTGTATGTTGGAGTTGGCCAAAAGAGATCCATGTGCAAGCTCTGGACGTGGAAGTGAAGCAGCCACCATTATTCCCTCCAAGTAGTGCTTAGAGGCAGTGAGAGGCAGGTATATGTGCTGGTCTAGGGTTCTAAGCTTGTCCTTGCCCTCCTCTGTCTTGCCACTGGCTCTTTTTCCTCCCCACCTGCCCCGTCGACCATTGGCAACCCCAAGCCCACCATATAATGCAGAGGCAATAGCTTCTGCACCAACTCCCACCTGCGTCTCATTCTTACAGCTGGATGTGCCATTCCCATGATTTCTCTGCAAGTTCTCAGTTTCCCTTCACGTGACTACTTCAGGAGGCCTGAACAGTGACTTTTCTCTGCTTCACTTTCCCCTCAGTCTGGACTTTCCTTCCTTATCTCCTCCCATCATGTGTGAGGTCTCATTTTATAAGCTAACAGACCAGAAACTCTGGGAAGGTAGGCAAGGTTCTGTTTTGTTCACAACTACAGCCTCAGAAGACATTAAATAAATCTGTGTTGACCTAGTAAAGGACCTAAAGCATGTACTTGGCCCTTAATAAGCTCACAATAAGTGATAGCTCTAAATATTATTTATCTACTACTCAGATTCTCAAATAAGAGGGTGTGGCCTGAGAAGGTACATGAACAACTTGTTTTCAATATCTGGCTTAGAAAGTTTATTAGGGAAAACTATTTTTTAATATTCGTGCAGCATTTGAAGGTATCCTGGGCCTCTAAACTCATGCCAGTGCCTGAGAAGTGCCAGATTGCCTCACGCGCTATGGGGGGGGGGGTCTGAAACATTTTGGCTTGTACCTCACTGCTCATCCATACCTTCATCATAACTCCTGGATTTGCATGGATTTTTGTTGTCTTCAATATGCTATAGTCAGCAGAATATTTCCCCCTACTTCTATAAAGTGACACGGACTTTTAAAAACATATTTTATGCATATCTAAGTTTGTGATTTGTGTCTGAGAGAACCATTTCCTTTGATTTTGTTTTGGCTAAGAGTATGTTTGCCAATTTCTTTCTTTTTTTTTTCTCCTTTTTAAAATCACATAGCTCCAACATTCATGGATAAGTAGATAGGACACCATTGTGGAATGCACATGCTGGACAGTTGTAATGAATTTATTTATTCATTTAAAAAATTTTAAATGTTTTATTTATTTCTGAGAGAGAGGCAGCGTGAGCAGAGGAGGGTCAGAGAGAGACAGAGATACAGAATCTGAAACAGGCTCCAGGCTCTGAGCTGTCAGCACAGAGCCTGACGTGGGGCTCGAACCCACGAACCATGAGATCATGACCTGAGCCGAGTCGTATGCTTAACTGGCTGAGTCACCCAGGCGCCCTTATTTATTCATTTTTAAATGTTTATATTTGAGAGAGCGAGAGAAAGAGAGCACAAGCGGGGAAGGGGAAGAAAGAGCAGGAAAGAGGATCTAAAGCAGGATCTGCGCTGACAGCACAGAGCCCAATGTGGGGCTCAAATTCATGAACCGAACCATGAGATCATGACCGGAGCCAAAGTGGGAGGCTCAATCTACTGAGCCACCCATGTGCCCCACCCTCTAATACACTTCTTAATTTTTAAATTTATGTATTTTCTATTTCCTTCCTACTAGAGAAGATGAGGAATTGGCTCTCCTACTACTGGGCACATTTCTTCCCTTTTCTCATTTTCCTGATCTAGAGCTATGTATTTTATTACATCAGCTTTCAGTGTCTATTTTGACAATGTATTTTTCATGCTGATCTTACATATATTAGGATTACATCTCCTTGTAGTCCTTGTTTTTCCTTTACTATGTGTCGTCTTGATTTTTCTTTGCTTAGTTTTTTTCTGTGTACCTATCACTAACCCATTCTGTCTAAACTACCTTTTCATATGTTGAAATAAAGCTGTCCAATTTTTTTTTTTTCTTTTTTACCCCCGGGAGGTCAGGGCCACGTTACTACTTTTGTAGGTCCTAGGCAGTTTTGCCATCACAAGCTCCTTCTTCTATAAGAAATAATAAAAATTACATTTTATAGCTGTGTTGGGATAAAGATGAATATAATCCAGGTTGGATTCATTATTTTGTAGTCCCTGTTCTTAAATTTTGCTCTTGATTTTAGGGAAACTAAAAAGAATTTTTGAAAATCCCTAAATGTATCATGGGCCCGAGGTACTGGGTCTAGTGTGCCTCATGGGTAAGTTGGCCCTGCTGAGGGGTGTCCATCACTCCAAGAGCCCTGATGTCACTTTCTCCAATCTCCTTGTTCTCTAGATCCTGACATCTCCCTTTACCTTCTTCCTGAAAATTCTGTTCATTTCTCTCATATATTGGGTCCTCTATTTTCTGAGATTTCATGTCAACCCCCTTACCCCCCTCTTATTTTCCCCCATTTCAGTCAAGTACATTTCAGAAGGCACCTGATAAACGGTATTTGGGAGATAAATTTGCATGTCAGATCAATCCTCCAATCTATCATAAAAGATTGATAGTGTGGCTAGGAGTATAGGTTGGAAATAATTCACCTCCTAAATTGTGTTTCAGTATATACAAATACATACTTATGGTAGGCATTAAAAACAAATATATTTAGAAGAAAGTAAAGGTAGCCTGAAAACATACTAAATTAACTACTATATTCAGGGAGCTAATGGACAAGGGGGCCAAGGAGGTGTCACCGTTTGATGCTCACTTGTTCCTGTTTTCAGCTCGGCTTCCTGCCTACATGGGGAACTGGGGTCCCCAAGTCCAGAGTTTTCTTTGATGAACGGAACCGTCTCCCGAGAGTAAACCTTTAGTCTTCTGTCGGTGGGGAGCAGATATGGCCTTCTAACCACTCTGTATTCACACTTCCAGGGACTCCCCTGACGTTTCAACCACCTGTCTTCCCCCCTCACCCGCCCCACCCCCAGGGTCCCTGATGCCTCCCGTTCAGAGCCTGAGAGGGGCCCGAAGCAGGAAGGAGCTTGCTCACAGGATCTCTGCCGCTGCTGGCATGGGCTTTCTCTTCCTCACGCTTGCTAAAAAGTCACTACTCCCACCTCTTGCTTCCAAATTGTTATTGCTGTTGTCTCCTTGCCCCTCCTCTTTACCCTTGTGGTTTGATCTTTTAGTCTAATCGCTTTACTGTACTTCAGTAGAGTTATAGGCGGTCTAGGAGGTAAATGTCCATGTCCATTTTCTGATGATTGCTGGGAAGTGTCTCAAAATGCTTACATTTTACTGCATTATTTAAGTGTATCTAGTGCCCCAGAACCCTTAGAGCAGAGTAACTATTTTGCCGTGTGTGTGCGTATTGAGGAGAACAGGGCCTCAGCGCTAGACTTGGATGCCTAGTTGAGCCTTAATTTTATGTGATTACTATATTTAAATCACAAATTTAATCTTCCGTACTCATTTCCCCCACATATGTTATAAATAGCTTAAGTTTTAAAATCTATTCTTTCTTTCACACACTGACATTAAATCTATGTCAAAGCAACTTCCTTTCCAGGAATAATAGAATCTGTCTTGCTTGGCACTTAAAAATACCTTTTTCAGAATACATCAGGACCTCTTTCTTCTTTTTGTTAAACATGCCTATGGCCCGCCTACACACATTAGGAAAAATGAAACTATAAAAGCGATGGGAAATTTAAAAATATAAAATTTGTCATAGCTCTAGATAGGTGGGTTATAAAAAATAAGTCTATAATCACTTAAGTTTTTATTACCCCATGTACTCATTTTATTTAAGGTTCTCTTATATGTCTATTTATGTCTGTAGTCCAAACTAATAAAATCAACTAATGTTAAGTGTCAATAATACTTATTCTTTATAATTATTATTAGAAATTATTAATATATTATCATGTTATATGATTATAAATATATAAATGCATTATTATTTACAATAATATTTAAGTACATATATTTTTTATTCTAGAGTTTCTTGTACAAGTGACAGAAACTCATCTCAAACTAACTGAAACCCAAAAGGTAATTAATTTTTTAGAATTCCTGGGAATTCTAAAAGTTTACTCAGCTCTAGATATAGCTGGATCTAGGTGGGTGTTAAAAGGTATTATCAGGGTTCTGATATTCTCTCTCTCTCTATATATATATCTGTATGCATGTACAGATACAACTAAATCATACTTTTTTAGAGAGAGAGAGAGAGGGAGAGTATGCAGATGAGCGGAGGACTGGGAGCGGATGAGGGAAAGAGAGAATCTTAAGTAGGTTCCATGCGCACCATGATGGAGCTGGATGTGAGGCTCGATCTCATAACCATGAGATCATGACCTGAGCAGAAATCAGAAGAGTTGGATGCTTAACTGACTGAACCACCCAGGTACTCCCAAACACTTTTTTTCAAAAATTTTTAATTTTTTTAAATTTATTTTTGAGAGTCAGATAGAGACAGCGTGAGCAGGGGAGGGTGAGAGAGAGAGAGAGAGAGAGAGAGAGAGATACAGAATCTGAAACAGGCTCCAGGCTCTGAGGTAGCTGTCAGCATAGATAGCCTGACGCAGGGCTCGAACCCACGAACTGTGAGATCATGACCTGAGTCGAACTGGGATGCTTAACCAACTGAGCCACCCAGGCGCACCCCTCCCAACATTTTTAAAATGAAAATTCTAACACATTGTCAATAATATTCAAACAAATATCCAAATGACTGTTAACTAAATTTCTCAGGAGTTTAAATTACTTGCTAAAAGAATGGGACATTTAAATAATTTTTCTCTTGGATTTTCCTTCTGGTAGTATGGATTAGCCACAGAGGGAAATCAGTCTGGTAATCTCATAATTATTGGACACTTGCTGGTCCCCATCTGATATACTTTAAAAAAAATTTTTTTTTTGTTTAATTATTTTTGAGAGAGAGAGAGAGAGAGACAGTGTGAGCAGGGGAGGGTCAGAGAGAGAGGGAGACACAGAATCTGAAACAGGCTCTAGGCTCTGAGCTAGCTGTCAGCACAGAGCCCAACGTGGGGCTTAAACCAACGAACTGTGAGGTTATGACCTGAGCCGAAGTCAGATGCTTAACCGACAGAGCCACCCAGGTGCCCCTGATACACTTTTTCTTATGGACAATTGTGTGTATATTGAGTCTGCTTAGCATCTGCTATCCCTTGTATGTTTGGTGTTTCCCCAATCTGATTACCAATAGTGGGATACAGAGGGTGCCCCCCACCCTGATGGGAGAGGAAAATGACAGATGCTTCCTTCCCTAGATTCCCTTGCAGCTACAGCCTGGTCAGATGACTTGCATAGACTTGGAAGCAGGAGCCAGTGACTCAAAGAGGTAGGTACTGGGAGGATTGGGTTCCTAGGGCAGTCGTGGCCGTGGGGCTGGAGTGGCAAGCTGGGTGCAGTGCTAGAGGGGTGGATGGCACAAGCTATAGAGTCTTTTCCTTGCCGGTGGTTGTAGGGATGTCCACACCTGCTGAGCCGTGCCATACGGTAGTGGGCATTGATCCTGTGTTTCGTAGAACCTGGCTCTCCAGGCACATGGGCAATTTGGTGATCTGCTCAGTATCATGATCATAGATTCCCTGTCTGCCAGAACCAATCTGAGTTGGTTTCTATTGCTTACAACTGAGACCATGAACTGAGGGGCCTCCTCTTCCTCTGTGTTATGTCTCCTTCAGCTCTGTACTTAGCAGTTTGCATCTTCGATTACTTCTTTTGGCCTCTGCTACTTGGCTCTTCTGATATTAGCTGGAGGAGGGGGACTGGGAGAAGAGAAGGGAGAGGATGGAAGGCCATCCTGGGCCTGGGAGGCAGACAGCCCTGCAGGAGGCCTCTGGGAAATCAAGCCCCGAGGGCTAACTCAGCAGGTACAGGCTGCCAGTCACAGGGACGCGCTCCTCTTCGCCTCCGCTTCCATGACCCTGGTGCAATCCACCATGGGCACTCGCCTGGATCATGGCAGTATTTCCTGGTGTTTCCCGCCTTCTGCCCTGGCCCCCTAAACACTTTCCCAAACACAGAGATCCTGCTGAAACATCAGCCAGCTTATGTCAATCCTCTGTGAAAACTCTAATGTCTCCCCATTCCTCTCAGATTAAAAGTCTTATAAGAGTCCTTTCCCCACCCAAATAGTCTTTTTAGTTTCTGCTTGATCCTCAGGAGACACTAAGTGCTGGAGGGATGCTGGGTGGGTTGGGGCCCTGGCCGGGGTGCCCCTGGCCCCCAGCCCCCTCAGGAGCCAAGCCATGCCCTCCAGGACTAGGCAGTGCAGGCAAGGGGAGCCCTAGATCTGAGCCTTATTTCTCAAGGACAGAAACAGCAGAGAAACAAATTGAGGGCCGCAGCCATCACTGGCCGGTCCCCATAACCATCCGTTCCCACACCAGCAGTGAGGTTGGCAGACAGGGAGCCTCTTTGGCCTACCTGCCCGCAGCCCAAGGATGGGCCACATTGTCAGGGAGGGACAGCTAGGGAGACAGACGGATGAGGTAGGAGGGTGGCGTGGGACCAGGTCATTGTGGTGGAACTAGGTGGTGTGCGGATCAGTGCAAACCAAGGGGAAGAGGGTGATGGGCAGTGGGTGCTTCCAGACAGTCTCCTCTAGAATGGAGCATGCTCAGCGTCCCTGTCACTAAGGAGACAAACAGCCTAGGGGACCCTAGAGGAGCCCTATGGTCCTCTCCACACTCCAAGCCCTGGAGGAGGAGGGGGTGGTGATGGTGCAGACTTGAGGAAGGGGACAAGTACTCCTTTCCCAGCGCCTGGTGGAGAAGCGCCCAGCTCTGGGGAAGGAGGGCGGGCGGAGGGTACACCCTCCTCCCCCACCTCTGCAGCCCCAGAGCAGTGGCAGCCCCCCACCCCCCACCGAGGTCGGGCCTGACCGGCTGGTGCTTTGCGTGGAGGGAAGAGGGGGAGAACAGGGTGGGAGCGGAAGGGGGCCGGGGAGGCCCTGAGAGGGTCTCAGCCCTGGCTGCCCGCAGGAAAGCCCTCGGATCAGCGCGCACAGTGGAGACTCCCCTTTGCGCCGGGAGGCCCCCCTGCCCCGGCTGCTGGAGCCGCCGCCACACGCAGTGAGGGTGGCGACCGGGCCGCCCAGCCGGGCTCCCGAAGCCTCAGGCGCCGTGTCTGTCCCCCTGCGGGGCCGGCCGCCCTCCGCGCAGGGCGGCAGGGACGACGCGGCCGAGGAGCAGTGTCGCCAGGCTGCGGCGTGGCCGTCCCCCCTGGTCCCGGGGGCCGCCTCCCGAAGCAGCTCGGGGCCCCGCGGAGCTGTCACTTCTGTCCCCTCCGTCCTGCACCTGCCGCGCAGGGGGCTGCGGGTCCTTCCCGCGCTGTCACCGGCTCCGCGGCCGCCCCGGGAGCCAGGGGGTCTTTCCTCTGTCTTTGCTTTCAGGTTCATTCAGGCTCCAACCGGCCACCTCGGACGAAGGTTCCTCCCGGAGATTTGAACTGGACCTTCTCGACGACGCCCCCAGGGGCCCCCTGCGGGCACGTAGGGCGGAGGCTCTGGGTCTGGTCCCCGCCGGGCTGCTCCGCGTGGGGCGTTCCCTGTGGACACCGGGGACTCCACCGCCCCTGCGACAGTGTGGGTAGAGGGGAGGCCACAGACACCTGCTGGGGGGGCGGGGCGTGCTGGACGGTGGCTCCTCGCGGGGACTCTGCAAGGGCGCCGCCCAGAGGCCCGTCTGGGCCTTGGGTTCCTGCAAGGGCCCTGGGGACCGTGGCGGAAGCAAAGCGCTGGGGACCCTGGCTGGCGGGGGTTGTCTTTGCCGATCTGCATGGAGGCCTGGCCCGGCCGCTCCCCCGACGTGAGGAATTCCTGCTCTGAGTGGTGCTGGTGGGGAGGCTGGTGATGGGGCAGGCGGGACAGGGTGGTCTTCCCCTCAGGCCGGTTGGCAGAGACCCCGGTGTGTCCCTTGGAGGTAGGGAACGCAGCTGCTGCTGGTTAAGTCGGCTGGAGGCTCAGGCTTCAGGGCGTGGCTGGCCCTCGGGCCTCTCATAACTCAGGAGCAGACATGTGGCCATTGCTCCCTGCATTTCTGGCCTGCGAGTGGGTCCTGGGTCTCTCCTTCCGTGTGTGACCCAGGGGGCCCCCGAGTTCAGTCTGCCCAGGTCCTTGTCGTCACAGGGCGGCTGGCTCCACCTGGGCCTTGGGGCCTCAGATCCATGACGCACAGTGACTCAGGGGGCCTTCCTAGTGTCCCCCACCCGCCCCCCTTACTGGGTGGGAACGGGCAATTTCTCAAGCAGGTTTCCACCTTCCTCCGACGCCGGGCACGGACTGTGATCTGTTCTGCTGGGCGCCGCTCCCATAGCTCCTGGGAGTTCCGTCCCTCAAAAGGCGGGACTGTGTTGAGCAGTGTGTGTTGGGTGACTCCCTCTGCTTCTCCCCTGGAAGAGCTGGCGGCGGCACGAAGCGGGGCTGCCCCAGAAGGCGTCCAGCTTGTCGGGAAAGGTGAATTTGTGGCTGAAGCCAGAGTTTGCAATTGCGGTACTCATACCGGCCTCTGAGGGCAGGTTTTCTGCCTTGAAGTCGCCATGGACAGCGCAGCCCTGGCCACAGTTGGCACAGAAGACACTACGTGATGGAATTGGCCCTCAGCCCCTTCTCGTTCCTACTGCCATGAGCCATCGCAAGGCCGGGCGTTACCTCAGCCCCGGTCACTTCCAGTGTTTCGCTGTGCTGCGCCTTCAGGATTCCCGCTTTGCCGGGTATAGTCTCTGGAGGCTGGGGCAGTTCTGTGGAGTCTCGTCAGTGATCGTCACGGCCATCGTTTTCCCGGGCAGGATGTGCTGGGCCGACCTCACCACAGCCCCGTTACCCTTGCCAGTGGCTTGAGGAGACCGGTGTCTGAGTCCCTCCGCAGCAGAGGCCCCGCAGCCATGCTGGACTTACGGCTGCACCTGGAGGCAAGGTGTCCTAAGGTCAGCTTACATTTGGGAAAAGCTGGTGAGAAGCTTGGTCCAGCTCACCTCAAAAGAAAACCAGGTCAAAGTTCTCCTGAGGAACTGATCCTTGTAATGGAATCAAAATGCAATCCCAGAAATCCCCCCTCCCCCACGCCAAACCCAAAATCCAAACTGAACAAATACAAACGAACTTAAAAAGCAAAAATGAAGTAAAAGGAAAAATAAACTGAGAAAAGTAGAAATAAAAGAATAAAAAGAAATAAGAATGAGGAAAAAAGAATAGGAAAAAAACCGGAAAAACTAATAAAAAAGAAAACTCACAAGGCTGAGGAGGAAAAAGCTAAGGTTGTTTAATGTTTCAAGGTCACTGAAAAGCAGCTTCCTGAGCTAGTAGGAATGGTAACCTAGGCCTAGACAGAAATTTAGTTGGTTGCTGGAATTCCAAAAAAATAATTCCGTATGAGGTCATAGGAAGAAATGAACCCAGTGTGGCCGACAATCATCCACAGTGATTTACTCCCTTTGGTCTCAAGATCCTTTACTCTTCAAGAAAATTGAGGACCCAAAGAGCCTTTTGTTTATGTAGGTTACAGAAATCAGTATTTATTGTATTAGAAATTAAAACATGCAGGATGATCCATTGGCCGTTTCATATCTAGTTTGAAAAGCTGTAATAATTTTTAGGTCTTGAAGAGTTCATAGTGTCTACACTTAGCAACATTCAATCTCTTTTTCTTAAACTCTGAGCAATTGGTCTCAAAATGATGCCACAACTTAACTGGCATGATCTTGTATAAAAATATTCTATTGGATAAGATACAATAAGGTGCCTTATCAACACCTGTAATGCTGAGGGGAAGGTGGCTGTCATCATATTTTCATTTCTTTACGGTTTTGCCTCATTTCTTGGGAGTAGAGAACTTGCCATGTCAGTTTCTGCGTCTTTAACCAAAGAGGTTGCAGCTGTAAGCTGAGAAGGCTCATCTCCTACTCATCTTCAGGCAACAATCCCCATGCCCTGTGTTGCTTTTATTCCAGCATAGGATGGGGAATGTTGGACATATCACTACTCCCTTGGAGGATGAAACCAAGATGGCCCTATGTGATTTTCAAAAAACATTTTATTGAAGCATAATCTACAGAAGAGCGCACACGTCATCAGTGTGCTGCCTGGTAGCTGTTCACAAATTGAATGCATGTGCTTAACTAGCATCCAGATCAGGAAGCAGGATGTTATCAGCTCTTCCCCAACTCTCCGTCCTCCTCTTCAGTCACTTTCTCCAACAATCTGTCCTCTAACAGCATAGATTAGTTTTGCTTGTTTTTGAACTTTACATAAATGGAATCACAGTATTCTTTGTGTCTGCTTCCTTTGCTCACTATTTTTGTGAGATTCATATATATGGCTTATTTTGTTATTTAGATGCTTTTTGTAGCCCGTTTATCCATTTTGCTGTTACTAGGCATTTGGGTAGTTCTCAGCTTTTTAAGAATAATGCTGCTCTGAGCATTCTTGTTTCAGTCTTTGGTGAACATTTACATGGCTTTCTGTTGGCCATATACCTAGAAATGGAATTGATTGCTTAAAAGACATGCATAGGTTTAGTTTTACTAGACTGCAATTTGTTCCAGTTTACATGTCCTCAATACTAATTCCTAGTATTGCCTGCCTTTTAATTTTAACCTTTCTGTGGGTTTGTGATGGCGTAGCATTGTGGTTTTAATTTGCATTTTCTTGATGATAAATAAAGTAGAGCACCTGCTTCAATAAGCATCAGAGGCTTATTGGCCATTTCCTTCTCTGTGAACTGCTTGTTCCAGTGTTTTGCCCATTTTTCTGTTGGGTTACCTGCATTTTCCTTATTGGTTTGTAGGTGATCTTCATTTTTTGGTATGAATTCTTGGCTGGATATGGCCATGCATCTAGTTCCTCTCCTCTCAATGCATCCCATCTCTGTTAACTCTTTGATGCCACCTCCTACCTTTCTAGCAAATGGACTTCTTCCTTTGAACATGCCCTCCCAGTCACACTGCCACCTCAGTGCTCTGTGCTAGCTCCTACTTCTGCCTTGAATGTTCTTTTCCTAGAGAGCCTCATAGTCCCGTCCCCTGCCTCCTTCAAACATTTGTTTCAGGTCATCTTCTTAGCAAGGTCTTCTCCAATATACCTATGTGGTCTTGCAAGCTGTGTAGCAAGACCTATCTGCCACCACCATCCATTGCTTTCTTTCTTTTCTAAAATCTTTGTGTTCTGGAAATTTTTACGCATACCCCAAATTAGAAATGTTAGTTTAAAGGCCCTTCACATATATATCATCTAGCATCAATAATTATCAACACATTTTGCAATCTAATTTTATTCATAAATATATCAGTCTAAATACTTAACAGACAAATATTTGTTTTTTGGAACATAGGCATCATGCCGTCTGTCGTCCAGTCTAACAAAATTAATAGTATCACATAACATCAGTCCATATTCAAATTTCCTGTTTGTCTCAAAGATGTCTTGTGACTGTTGATATGTTTAAATAAAGGTCTAAACAAGGTGCACATGTTGCTTTACTTTTTCCATAGTAATATCACCATTCAAAATACTATGTATTTTGCTTATTTATTTGCTAATTTTCTGTTTCCCTCCCATTAGAATATCTCCTCCATTTGAGCAGTAATTCTTGTCTGTTTTGTTCTTTGCTATATCTCCAACACCTAGAACAGTTTCTGGTACCTAGTAGACATAAAATAAATGTTTGTAGAATGAATGAGTGAAGGTAATTGGCAACATGGATATAATAGTCCAAATGGTATGCTGTGTCACCATGGTCACATCTGTTACTTTCCCTCTCTAAAACTTTGGGCAACTTTTCTTTTTTGCGGTGGCAACTTTTCTGAGCCTCAATTTTCTTATCTGTAAAATGGGATTAACAACACCAACTTTATAGGGTTTTAAGAATTAGACAAAAATAAATGTATAGTGGCAGCTAATATACTCTCAATATAGCTACTATTTTTATTTTTCAGTCTTTGTAAGGCATTTCTGTGAGGCAAAAATAGGTGGACAATGTGTAGTAAAGAACTTGCTTTGCTCAAAGAGAGGTCTGGCCTTGGTTCCCGGCTCCTGGGAGGCAACCTCTAAATTCTTGGAATTTTCCAAGTGCCAGGAATGTCTTTTTTATTTACAGTGGCCTCTTAGGTCACACTTGATAGTTTATGCTAATGAGGTGATGCATGGTGGCCACTTGGGCCACATGATATCAACCCCACCTCTGGGGTCAGGAGCTGAATGCTGAGTTAAACGCCATGGCTCGTCAATAATACTTTCATATGAAACTCCCATAAAAACTCTAGACACTGCAGACAAGGGTGAATCTCCCCGGTTGGTCATGCTCCTTGTGTATTGTCACACACTGGTGATGGGAAGGTAATATGTCTTGAAGGTAATGGAAAGCTTTGTGTTTGGAAACCTTCTAGACTCTTCTCTATGTGTTTCTTTGGATAATTTTCATTGGTATCCTTTCTTGGTAATAAACAGTAACCATGACTATTACAGCTTTCAGCCTGTTCTGTGAATTCTTTAAATGCATGATCAAGGCTGAGGGTGGTTTTGAAAACCCCCTAAATTTGCAGTTGATGTCAGAAGTGAGAAAAGTCATGGAAACCATGCCCTCTAACTTTGTAGTTAGTATCAAAAGGTACTATCTTTGCAGGTAGTATCAGAAGTTTGAGTGAGACTTGGCAACTCTGAAGGTCTATCCCCTCAAACCTCCCATTTGGGCTAACAGCAAGTAGTTGGTGTCAGGAGAAGTAGGATTCAGTAGAATAACCCTGACTCACTGAAACACATGATTTGGGAAGAGAAAGGGTGAGAGGGCAAGGCTTGACACACTTTAGATTCCTGGATGGCGGAGTCATCCATGTATGGAATGGCAGCTCTAATCAGTTACTGAAAGTAAAAGTTGCCAATGGAAATTAGAAATGATGGATGCAGCTTCCAGGGAGTTACCTCCTGGGTTACATAAGGAAATACACAGTAAAGAAGAAAAAAGCAGAATATACACTTCTTTGGTTGTTACTTATAATAGCTAAAATAAAAGTAGTGGAGAGTAGGGGTGAACCCTGAAGACCAAGTGTGGGTTTTGGCTGCTCTGAGCCTCTGCCACCAGCCTCAGGGTCCTTACCAGTGGGCAGAGTAGAAAGAAAAGCAGAAGAAAGACTGGGGTAGATCCTGACACCAGACAAACCTTGCATCCCAGCCTGTTCCTGCTATGGCCTCTGGCCTTAGAACTGCTGCCACTCAGTTAAGTTAAAATGAAAGTTAAGACAAAGTGTTGGGAGTACCTCCCCAATGCCAGGCAATCTTGAAATAGTGAAAATGGCCACCACAGTAACTGAGCTGCATACAAAGGAGACACGTTTCATCTTACTTCTCTGAGCTCCTGGTAAGTTCAGAACTTAGTCTAAAGTCAGATCCACAATACTGCTTCACAAACACATAGTGTATTAGAAAGAATGCTAGACTTGGTGTCCAGAGATCTGGTTTTAAATCCTATCTTCAGTGTTTATTATGTGTTTGACTTTGGAATTTGTATTCGTCTGTTTGGGCTGCTGAACAGAATACCAATGACTGGGTGGCTTAAACAACAGAAATGTATTTTCTCACAGCTCTGGAGGCTGGAAGTCCAAGATAAGGGTTGGTTTCTGGTGAGATCTCTCTTCCTGGCTGCTTTCTAATTGTGACCTCAACTGGCTTTCTTCTGTGTGTGTGGAGTGAGTGAGTGAGAGAGAAAGAGAAAGAGAGAGAGACCTGGTATCTCTTCCTCTTCTTAGAAAGACACCATTCCTGGAGGATTAGACCCCACCCTTATGACCTCATTCAACCCTAACTACTTCCTTAAAGGCTCTATTTCCAAATATGCTCACATTGGGAGTTAGGACTTCAACATAGGAAACTGGGAGGTATACAATTTGGACCATTACGGAAATGCTCCTTAATTTTAATTTTCTCACAGGTACCTTGCTGGCACGCAGCTCTCTGAAGATCAAATAAGATGTATGTAGGAGATACTTCGTACATGATTTTTAAATGTGTATCCATTTATTTTTTAGATTTCTGCTATGCACTGGACTATTGAGAGGAGGGGAGTTATTGAATGGAATTTAGAATTTATTTGAGCAAGTTGAATAGATTACATAATGCTTATAGGTTGATTTTCAACATTTGCGAAGAACATATAGGAGCTTCGGGAAAAATAAAACATTTGTTTCCTGGGTTCGTATACATTTCAGGACAGTCACACATGGTAAATAAGCCACTTTTAGTCATGACTGGTGGGAGTGGACATCACCAGAAAGTAACTGATGTCAGAGAACTTCGAAATCTATGAAGAACAATACAACGGTACAGCACTCTTTGTTTTGAAATATATTTATACACTGCATCTCTCTCCAAAAGGCTTTGAAGTCGTTTTCCAAAAAGTCTAAAAAATGTATTTGGCAGCTTCCGTGTTCTGTGGCTTATTGACATCAGTCATGGAGTAATGGGGCTAGAATCTTGAGGTATTTGTCATTTGTGTGAGTGTGAGAACATGCCACAGCCAATTAAAAACTGTTAGGTGGCAGCTGGCCTGACACTCTTTATGCAAACCTGACATATCGAACCTAGACTGTATACACAAACAACTTTATACTCTGTGCAAACAACATTCACCACACAATTCACATAATTCTCACCATGTGAAAAGCACGGAATCATGTGGTGGTACAAAAATCCTGATGGTATTTTACAGCACACACTAGGGGTGTACTCACCAGCATGAGCTAACTGTCCATGTGTTCTAGCCCAAGACCACCAGGAACACATCAGTAGTGGTACCAGTTAGGCACATCATAAGGAACAGAGGGGCTTCTCCGTAAGAAGGAATTAGAAAGAAACTATTACAGGATTTGGGTTTGTTTTTAAAACTTTTTTTTAAAGTTTATTTTGAGAGAGACAGAGAAAGCGAGTGGGGGAGGGGCAGAGAGAGAGGGAGAGAGAAAACTCCAAGCAGGCTCTGAACTGTCAGCGTGGAACCCCATGTGGGGCTCGAAATCACAAACTGTGAGATCATGACCTGGGCTGAAACCAAGAGTTGGATGCTTAACTGACTGAGCCACCCAAGTGCCCAGGATTTGAGTTCTTTTAAGGTGATTCTGTAGAGGGTTGAAGGAAGTAGGAGTTTGCTTTGGATCGGATATCAGGAAGCAGAGGTAGTTCTATGGAAAGAGCAGAGAGGAGAGAGGCCATTAAGGGACGGGCTGGGGGGAAGGCAAACAGACTTTGTGGAGCAATGAGTACATCTTGTCCATGTAGGGGGTGGAGTGGACATGCAGTAGGCATTTATCTGGGGCGGATAGTTTGTGGAGTTGGTTGTGGGAAGAAAAGCCTAAGTATTTGGTCGAGGCCAGATCACAGAAGGTCTCAAATGTTGGAGATGGGGAGCCATTGACGATGTTTGAAGGGACAGCCAAGAAATCACAAGAAATGTTAGGAGACTCACAGCTAACAGCTAATCCTGATGTTCCTCACAGGGCTTTCATACTATTTTGACCATCAGTTACAGTAAGAAATACATTTTCTGGTGAAACCCAGCACAGGCACACACATGCATATGTACACAGGCCTGAAACTCATCAAGATTTAGCCTTGTTGTGTGAGCTGTGCTGTTCTCCACTCCTCTCTGCTATACACTATCCTGTCTACCCCACTCGATTCTGCTTCATGCTGGTTTTTATGCTCTAAATTTTTACTTACTGAGGAATAGCTTGAGGTTTGAAAAATATTGTTTTAAGGAGATGAATTGGTGTGGTAAGGGGGAAATAGGAGCAGGGAGGCTCTTAATAGGAACAGCAGCAGTTCATTTATAAACAAATTCATTGATTCCTTCCACAGACACTTATTAAGTCCCTATTGCACACCAGGCATGAAGATACAAAGATACCCAGACCCAGTGGTACCCTTGAAGAGTCTGCGGTCAGTGGGGGAGACAGGTTGACAATTCACTGTTCAAGTCTTTAGTAGGTATAAGAAAATATGTTGGGATGATCTACTGTAGGAAAATAGGGAAGGTTCTACAGAGGAAGGGTGTTTGAGGTGGTTCTTGAAGACTGAATTTGCCAAAGGGATAATGGAGTATATCCTAAAGGAAAGGGTAGTGTGACAATGACAAGGACATTTGAAAGTACAAAGTGTGATCTTGGTAGGGTTTATTTATGTAGTAAATAAAAATAATGTATATTCAGTTAAATTTGAGTTTCTGATAAACAACAGATAATTTTTAGCATAAGTATGTCTCCTCAATCTGGAAGAAGCAAGACATTCTATGTAGCTGGAACATGGTGGGTGTGTGGAAATGGTAGAGGTGAATCTGGGGGTGTATTGGGATCATGTTGTGAAATGTTATGAAAGAATAAGAATCTCCCCTGTAGACTTGTGCTCATGCTGAAGGCTAATTTGAGAATAATTATAAAATGCTTGAAAAGAAATTAACAAATACACAGAGAAAAATATGTAACCCTTGAGTCCTTAGCTTATTAACAATAAAGGCAGGATCCTAGTGTGTGGGTGGAATGGTTATTAATTATTAATAATTATTAATTGCATTTGAGTAATTCTTTCTCACTTCCATCCTGCTGATTTTAATTGCTTCTAAGATGCTTTTGTCCCTGTGTTTAGTTTAGAGAAGAGGAAATGAACACATTTTGCCGTGTATACTGATTTCTTATTATAGTCCAGCCTGAAGCCACATTTAGGCTGTGAACAGTAATGGAGTGAATTACACGTGTGGGATCAACCAAGTGAGTCTTTGCTCAGTTTAAGCAATTTTCCAGTGAAACAGACACACCGTGTCTATCTTTCATCCTGCCCTGGGTACTGCCACTCCCCGCTCATTTGTGGCAATGGCTCTTCTTCCTCATTCATGCTTCACAATGTCATAGGGACAGCCCCGGGGTGGTGGGTGGGGGGCAGTGAAGGTACCTGGCCCAAGTAGGAGCAGGCGGAGCTCAGTTTCTCTTGTTGTGGTTGTACCTAGAACTTTAAACTCAGGAGCTCACAATAATCAAGTGATTGGTAGACCTCGATGGGAAATCTACCTATTTTTGTTAACTTCTGACTGAAATTCCGCATTTCCTTCAGATTGAATAGCAACAGCCCCAGTAGTAGGGGCAGAACCCATGACTTTGCCACAACAGACTCCATAATGTCGTCACGTTATGTCACGGTTGTTGCGTATTTCTCAAAATATCATTTATGCTTCCTGCTACTTTGAAATTATGGTAATGACTAGATCTTGTCTTGTAATGCATTAAATAAGGACACACATATTTGCCAAAATGTTTTTGATAACAACTCCGCATTAAGCACATTGCCTGCCCCGTATTAAGAATGAATGAATGGATGAACGAACGAATGGATGGATGGACATTAACTGATGTTTAACCACCAGTTCTACCACCATCGCTGGGCTAAGCTCTCATATTTGTTGTAAAGCTCACTTCATCCCACTGGCAAAGTAGACATTTAATAAATAATGGTCAAATTAAATGGAATTATCTAGCTGCCTTTGTTGCTTCTTTTGCATATGATTACATGTTAGAGAAATTCACAGCTTTATAAGAGCCGTTAACTTGTTTGTAAATTCATTTGCGCCTTCATTTGTCAAATATATACCTACCGGTTACTCTGCCTTGGTCTCTGTGCAGGTGGTTTGTGTGGTTGCAGCAGAAGTGAAGAGGGGGAAAGTGAATGGGAAGAAGTCTTTACATTGTTTGTTCAATCTTCATCTCTTTTTTCTGTTAACTCCAGAAAATTCAAGGAAATGCTATCTGTTTCTAGCACCCTGCTCTAAGCCTCAGCCTGCTAGTGAAGCCTAAAAACAAACCAGGGTTTTCCCACAGTGTTGATTTTAAGGGTGACTTTCAGAGACTGAGGTACCCACTTTCTTGATTATCTGGGATTTAAGTGTCTTTTGCATGATCTTCTTTGTTTTGCTTCAAAGTGGAAGACTGGCCAGGTGAGAAGCCATTCTTCAGGGGGCTGAACAGTGGCCCCATAAAAGATATATCCAGGTCCTAACCCCTACTGCCTGTGAGTGTGGCTTTATTTGCAAATAGAATCTTTGCACATGCAATTAAACTTACAGAATCTCAAGGTGAGATCATTCTGGATTTAGGGTGGCCCTAAATCCAATGACAGTGTCCTTTTAAGTGACATGAGAAGACTTCAGACACACACAAGGAAGAAGGATCTTCCCTAGGGCGTCCAGAGGGGGTGCGGCCTTGCAGACACCTTTATTTTGGACTTCTGGCCTCCAGAATTTTGAGAGAATAAATTTCTGTTTTAAGCCGCCGAATTTGTGGTAATAATTGGGAAACTAGTACATTTTTCTCCCCTGGATACAGTGGAGAGTACTCAGTCTCAATCCTATGGTTTGAGTCACAGATACTGCTACAGTCTGAATGTTTGTCTGCCCCCACTCCTCCTCCTGGAAATTCATGTATTGAAACCCTAACCCCCAACGGTGATGGTATTGGAAAGTGGGGGAAGCTGAGAGACGATGCCATCACGCAGATGAGCATGTTGAACGAGTCATCAAGGCATCACCAAGTAATCGGCTTGGGAACAATGGGAGGCAATCTTTATCAACGACGACGTGGCTTGAGTCCTGTAGACCTTGGAGAGCAGGAGGCTTTTCAGGGGCGGGTTGCAAGCGGGAGGGCGGAGCCTGGGGGGGGCCCCCAGTCCCAATCGCTAGAAAAGTTCAGGGGGTGTTCCCGGAACCGGGTAACCCCCAGCCCTTTCCCAGTTGGAGCCAAGGTTTGGTGCAAACAGTGGGAATGCAGAGCGCAGTATTATGAGACCCGGATGAAGAGCTAAGAGAAGAGAGGAGGCCCCTGGAAGCCACGAGCAGCACCAGGGAGGCCTCGCGGAGGGTGGTGGTGGAGTGTGGGTAGTTGGGTGGGAGCTATCTCACCAAAGCAGTCCTTTCCAGGAGAGAGACGTCTCCCAGTCCCCCTGGAGTGTATCTTCCCCTTCCCAACAAATCTGGGGCTCCCCTGGGGTGCAGAGGGAGAGTGGGGGTGGGGGAGGCCTGAGGCGGGGCTGTTTGCTTTAACAAACAGGGAGCTGTGTGCTGGTGAATCTTGAAAAGGATTAATGCTGCAAATTAAATTAAAATTTAGGAAACACACAAACTGAAACAAGACCTTTTAATTTGTAGCCCCAAATAGGCAAACTGCTCTGTTCAGGCAATTAAGCAGCTGTGATGACGAGCGGCAGCAAAACGCTGGAGCTGCGCTCATTAGAAGTGAGGTTAACGAATCCGGGGCGCGGGGGAGAGAGGGAAGGTTAGGAAGCGGGTCCGCACCGCGGCTCTCCTGCTCCGCACCAACCCGGCAGCCTGGGCCCCCCTTCTTGGTGGCGGCTCGCACACCAGAATGCCACGGCCTCTCTCCTTTCCCGTCAGCAGGGGCAGCAGGGCCACGCAGAGGCTGGGACGAGATCCTTCACTGCTTTCCAAGAGGCGCCTGGGGTGACCTTTGCAAAGGCAGCTTTAACGACCCTGGAGAGCGGAGGGCTCCATCGGGACGCTCCACTAGGGGGCGTGCTCCCACCCGCCCCTAGGGAGCCGGCCTGCCAGGGCGGGTCCCCTTTCCTCCTCCATGGTGCGGGGGGGGAGGGAAGGGGCGGGCTTCAGACCCTCTTCAGAAGTGAGTGCTTTAAACAATAACACCGTTTTTTTCCTTTTGGGTTTCTTATTTGGAAAGGAATATACAGAAAGCTTGGGAAGTAGAGAAAATCACCAAGAAAGTAATTGCCTACAGTCTCTGGACTTTGGAATTCCCGTTTGCCTTTTAGTGTGTAATGAGTTGAAAAAAAATTTTTTTAATTAAAGTAACAGCTGGCATCAGAATTCCTCTTTGGGGTGAAATTCTTTTTCAGAGGAAAATAAACGGATACATTTTCTGGATTCAGCGTGGGAGAACATCGTGTCCCTTGGTATAGGAAGGGGGGGGTATATGGGGGCTGGGTGTCCTCTGACCAAACCGATTCAGAAGTGGGGAGAAGCTGGCTGTGGGGAGAGGTTATGCTGCACCGTGTGAATCCATATTTTGGGGGTGCTGTGAGGAGGTGTTAATTTCATTTCTAGACCTAAACAAGCAGCATAAACCTGAGGGTGGGGGAGGTGGCAGCTCAGGGACCCAGAGCGCTAACACCCACGCCCCCTGGCAGCCTCAGAAGTCTTTGGCAGGCTCTGGACCTCCACACCCAGGGTTAGAACGACAGGGTGAGTCAAGTGTAGCTAGGGATTTGGGGAAGGGAAAACATCCAGCTACTTGCCTTTCTTTCCCAGGGATTTAACTCTGGATCTTATATCACCAGTAGTGAACTCAAGAAACCCTAGGCATCCCACTCTCCACGGCAGTAAAGGCAGAACCCCAGGCCCCCCTCCTCTTTCTCTCAGTGGGTCTCCTGGGTGGCCCCAGTCCTGCCGTGTACCCTCAAACCTTGTAATATGCCTTGATTTCTCAGTGTCCTGATGGTCATTGCTGAACTTGTCTTAGAAGGGCAATAGGAACCAGAAGGGCTGGTCCAGACACCACACCGGCTCTGTGGGGTGCACTGCAAGTGGTGCGGGCCCAGGTGAGTGCCCACGGACGTTTCGAGCCAATAGCAGCATTATCTACAGGCGGAGACTGACCCAAAACAATAGTTGTTATATACACATATATCGTTTTTATCCTGTTATAATTTTTCCTTTATATTCTTGAACAGTTCCCGTCTATTAAAAATGTATGCATGTATACACACCTACATATGTGTATACGTGCAATATATATATATGTGTGTAAAATATATACACATGAGGGGCGCCTGGGTGGCTCAGTGGGTTATGGGTCTGACTTTGGCTCAGGTCATGATCTCACGGTTTGTGAGTTTGAGCCTCACATCACGCTTTGTAGTGGCAGTGCAGAGCCTGCTTTAGATTCTGTGTCTCCCTCTCTTTCTTCCTCTACCCGGCTTGTGCTTTCTCTCTAAGTGAATAAATAAATTAAAAATATATATATATATATACATGAAACTTAAAATGTTTAATGTTTAAAAACTGCAATATTCTATCATTTAGATGAAATGCTGATCCTTTTTTGAATGTTGAGGGTATTTTTCTCTTTTTTTATTTTTG
Organism: Hyaena hyaena; assembly: GCF_003009895.1. NCBI lineage: Eukaryota > Metazoa > Chordata > Mammalia > Carnivora > Hyaenidae > Hyaena > Hyaena hyaena. Next base: position 146,219 of record NW_024082397.1, read on the forward strand.
AGAGGAGGGTGGTGTGAGTAGGGGAGGGGCAGAGAGAAAGGGAGAGGGAGAATCCCAAGCAAGTTCTGTGCTTGTCAGTACAGAGCCCAATGGACTGTTCAACCTCACAGTGAGATCATGACCTGAGCCGAAATCAAGAGTCAGATGCTTTACCAACTGAGCCACCCAGGCGTCCCAGGGTGGCAAAGACCTACCCACCTGATTTTGAATTCAGGGGGCTGAGCATTCATTTCTGAATTATCTTCCACGGTTCTGGCCTTTCCTGCTCCAAAAGACCATCCAGGAGTGTCCTGCGTCGGGGGACCATTCTCATGTTTCGCTGTACCAAATATTTCAGTTGTGTGTTTCCATTTCTTCCACTAACTGGGAGCTCCCTGAACTCAGGTCACCTCCTGCTTTGTCTTCTCGGCACAGCATCAAGCATACTGTATAGGTTCAATACGTGTTTCAAATACACACGAGTTTTTGAGTCAATGGGCAGACCCACACAAAGAAATTAAATGTTGGGGCTCTCCCACCTCACCCCATCAAGCTCATTCCTGGGAGCAGCATCCTAAGCTGACAGTTGAATCTACTCCCCACACAGCTTAGATGAGCCCTGTGGGAGGTGAGTGTTCAGGATTCCCACATTCAGGTAACTGGCCTTACACAGGTTCTTTTTTTCATGTGTGACATCCAATGGGTTTTCCAAAGGGGATTAAAAATAGTTTTTAAATGTTTTTATTTATTTTTGAGGGAGAGAGAAAGAGAGAGAGTGTATGTGTGCATGATTAGGGTATGGGGCAGGGAGAGAGGGAGCCACAGAATCCAAAGCAGGCTCCGGACTCTGAGCTGTCAGCACAGAGCCCGACAAGGGTTTTGAACCCATGAACCATGAGATCATGACCTGAGCCAAAGTCAGATGCTTAACTGGCTGAGCCACCCAGGTGCCCTTCCCAAGAATATTTTGTGTTGCTGGTTGTTCTGTCTTCTAAAGCGGAAAGTGAGTTTGGGGAGAGGTGGAGGAGGCAGGGAGAAGAGGAGACAATGAGGGGTCTTCCACTGGTGTGACTCGATATACTATCACTATTTTGACTTCAGGTAGGTAGACACTTTAAAGATCGCATTCCAGTTCCGTAAGAACTTAATACCTCTAGAGAGAAAATGTGAGGACAAACCCCCCTGTGTTGCTATTTTGAATTTGGAGGGTAGAAAGGGTGTCCACGCAAAGAATTTCACATCCACGGTTTTGCAGACTGTATTGTTTCTAACCTTTCTGATACCTGAAAAATTGAGCTCTTAACTGAAAAATATACTTTTTAAAAAAAGTTTATTTATTTTGAGAGAGAGGGAGAGCATGGGGGAAGAGGCAGAGAGAGAATCCTAAGCAGGTTTCGCGTGCTCAGTGTGAAGCCTGATGCGGGGCTCAAACTCAAGAACTCTGAGATCATGACCTGAGCCAAAGTCCCACATTTAACCGACAGAGCCGTCCAAATACCCTTCTTTTTATTTGCAGCTGAGAAGAGAACTACCTTTCAGAACCAACACACCCTTTGTTTGGGAAATAAATGTTTCCTTGTTTTTCTTGTTGTGTTTGTTTATTTGTTTTTTGTTTGTTTTGTTTTGCCAGTAGCTTCTATTTAGAGAAACAGAGTCCTGGTGCCCGTGGCAAGCAGGGCTCTCTCTTTCTTTTTTTTTAAATGTTTTTTATTTATTTCTGAGAGAGAGAGAGAGAGAGACAGTGTGAGCAGGGGAGGGTCAGAAAGAGAGGGAGACACAGAATCTGAAGCAGGTTCTAGGCTCTGAGCTAGCTGTCAGCACAGAGCCCGATGCAGGGCTCGAACCCACAAACCGTGAGATCATGACCTGAGCCGAAGTCGGACGCTTAACCGACTGAGCCACCCAGGTGCCCCAGCAGGGCTCTTTCAGTGACAAATAGAATAAATGGAGCGGCCACTAGGGCTATATGATTCCTTTTTCTCTTCTAGACCACTTGCCAAAAATAATGCAATACATATAAGGAAGAAAAAAAGGAAACTGTAGGTGTTTTTCAGACATTTCATCCTACAGAAATCGGCCTTTTCCAATTTTTCTTTCTTTCGCCTTCTTAATGACTTCAACAGAATTTCAATGAGTTAAGATATTTAAGACCAAATCAACTGTGTGGCTATTATACTCTCCACAAAACAGAAATGCAAACTAACTGTAAGAGCAAAGAAATAAATGATTTTTTTAAAAACAAAAGCACATGCTTTTCAGAGCACCTGGCGTCTTAGAAGAGCCCACGGAGGTGACACAGCTAACCCCCTGTGGAATCTAAACTAGCACTGCTTTTAGTAACCACGGCAGACACCGCTAACTGATCATAGTATCTTTCCCACTGTCCAGAGCCATGGCCTCAGAATCACTCTCTGCAGCCCATTCTGGTCCTTTCTTATCAATTCATGTACTTTGGTACTCAGGATGAAAGCTCTTTGTCCACTGTGACTTAGACATGGTAGCCACTCTCCGAAGAAAGTTTCTCTCATTATGCCTTGGGTAGGTGATTCAAGGCTTCCTGTATCTGTTCCTAATTTATCTCTGTAGCTTCCAACAATTGTAGGTACCATGAATTCAGCCACATAGAAAGCTATCTGGCCCCCAGATCAAGGCCTTTGTTATTCTCAGATTACTATGTAAATCTTTGTAAGTCTCTGGCATTGCCACCACCCTGCCAACAGTATCCTTCAGTGAGCATCCAATGCCTCTGCAGCAAGCTTCTCACCGTTCAATCCAATGCCTCTGCAGCAAGCTTCTCACCGTTCACGACTCACAGAATTTTATGTGATCACTTCTTCATTGAAACCCTCACAGCACTCTGAGCCTTATATTAAACCCTAGCAGCTGTTTTGTCTCCAATACTGTTCATTTTAAGCTGCTTTTAAATTATTGGCCAGTGTTTTTGGGTTTCAGAATATCTGGATGAAACGTAAAAGACTCGGCTAATTTTTCCAATGTTTGGTCCACCCACAGCCAAGTTTGTCTGATTTTCTTTTTCCTTTTCTTTTTCCTAGATTGAATTGATTTGAATTTGCTGATTTCCTCTGCAGTGTGAAGCCACTTAATTCTTGTTTGCATGGTCCCAGTCAAATCTGTATCTTAGCAACTATTTTAGAGGCGCTTTTCAGTAGACTATGTTTTTGTGCAATGGTAGGTAACTATATCTTTCTCAGAGCATAAAAAATATATAGACAGCTACAGGCTCACTAGCCTGATGATCATGAATTTCATGGTAGAGACTCACTGACATCTCCATAATATTATTATCCATGATAAAATGGAAGTTAGAATGAGGCAAATCTCTCCTAAGGACTGTCAGGTCATGGTACACTAGAAAAATCCAACTTCATTATATGACAGCCTTACACTTGGAAGTCTCATGTCCAAATATTCCCTACATTGCAATCAAGTTTCTACATGTATAGAAGGGGGACATGAAAAACATTCTGAAAAATAATAGTTCTTCCGACTTAAAAAAAAAAATCTATGTTATGTGTGTCAGGTAAATACAGACTTAATTAGGTCGTAAGTGTCAGATTATTCTTTTTTTAAATGTTTATTTATTTTGAGAGAGAGAGAAGAGAGAGAACACATGTGAGCAGGGGAGGGACAGAGAGGGGGAGAGAAAGAATCCAAAGCAGGCTCCGCACTGTCAGTATAGAGCCTGATGAGGGGCTCAATCCTGCGAACTGTGAGATCATGATCTGAGCTGAGATCAAGAGTAGGATGCTTAACTGACTAAGCCCACTGTGTTGAATTATTCTTATCAGTTCTAAACCATAGTTCCTCCCATTTCTTCCTTAGATTTAAAAAGAAAATGTTTGTTTATTTTGAGAAAGAGAGTGAGAAAGCATGTATGAGGAGGGGAGGGGCAGAGAGAGAGAGAGAGAGAGAGAGAGAATCCCAAGCAGGTGCTGTCAGCACAGAGCCCAACACGGGACTTGATCCCATAAAAGGTGAGATCATGACCTGAGTCAAAATCAAAAGTCTGATGCTTAACCAACTAAATCATCAGGAGCCCCTCTTCCTTAGATTTAATGCAAATATCTCCCTCTTGAAGCTATCAGCTTCCTCTTTTTCTGTCCACCGTGGACTTGACTCACAGCTAACTACTATTGTTCATATGCTATTCTTTCATTGTTTGAATATTTATAATCACCTTCTGTTCTTCTAGCTGAAATAATCTTTATTTTTTCACCTTTCCTCAGAAGGTCTGTTTAAGCCTTTTTTAAAAATTGCTCTCCTGGGGCGCCTGGGTGGCTTAGTCGGTTAAGCGTCTGACTTTCGCTTAGGTCATGATCTCGCGGTTCGTGGGTTCGAGCCCCGCGTCGGGCTCTGTGCTGACTGCCAGCTCAGAGCCTGGAGCCTGTTTCGGTCTGTGACTCCCTCTCTCTCTGACCCTCCCCTGCTCACGCTGTCTGTCTGTCTGTCTGTCTCTCTCCTAGAAATAAATAAAACATTTAAAAAAAAAATTGCTCTCCTATGGATCCTCCCTGAGTTCACTAGATTTTGTTCAATTCTGAATTGAACAGGGTAGTTTAATGAAGGTTGTTTTTCATCGTTCTGAGGCAGGCAGCTCAACTTGGTGCTGCCCCAATGGGTGGGGGGGGGGGGGGGAAGTGCCAGGTGTCCCTGCACAAGAAAGCCCTCTGCAACTCTAGTAGCATCTGCATGGAAAGGGTGGTTATTGCTTGACTGCACACCTTGAGCAGAGGCCCTCATTTCTGGAAGTAGGGATTAAATATCTCTTCATGTGTTCAGTCACTCATTCATTTATTCACCGATAACCCTCTTAGCATATGTAGAGTGCTAGGCAAGTATTAGAAGTTGGGCAAAGTCTGTCTCAAGCATCTCTGACGCCGAAGCTTTATATGACAGCTTTACTCACTATTTCAGTGTTTAGTCTCCAATAAATAGTGTGAAAATGTTCTCGGGGTTGGGTCAGAGCAACTTTAAAAGACAGCTCCCTCTGCCTTAATCGAAAGCAAATTTCCTCTTCCTCCAGACATTCAGTACCCAAGTCCCAGAATACGACCCAGCCCCCCTCAACTCATTGCTTCCTGAGGGCAAGTTTGGGCATTATCTCTGTCCCTCTGTATAAATCTTGATGCTTGATGTCCAGTCTCCAAATTTTTTTCCCAGCGTTTTCCTCAGCTTATTCAAAGAGTTTTCATGCAAGCAGAATACTTGTGCTGATTCTGTAAACAGGGATGCCATAGTTTAAGCAGAAAGTACTTATCCAGTTTATTTTAAAAATTATTATAGTACATTTACTGAATGCCTACTATATTGCATACCATGCTAATCATTGTCCACCTTCACAAGGGGCTCCCGGCCTAAGAGGCAGAGGCAGAGATGTATATAAATGAGACATAAAACATTATGCACAATATAGAGTGTGGGAACCAAACAGAATTTTACCAGGGGGACAGGGATAGGGAGAATCTTGCACTGATTCTCAAGAGATCAGGGGATACCAACTTCCTGTTTAACAGGTAGAAGATTTATCCTTTTATCATTAAAAAAATTAAATGGTAAAAAATAATATGAGCCAATAGTTTACAGCTGAAGGGAGAGATTCTTGAGAGTAGGGAAATGCATGAGGTGAGCTTCCCATTCATGTCTGCTTTTTGCTGGGGGTCGGGGGGGCGCTTTCTAAGCCACTGCACAAGGAAGGAAATCCACACAGAGATCTATGGTGGAGCAGATCTGAATGGAGGAGATCTGAATCCCAATGGAGATCCCAGTGGAGCAGATCTACATCTGATACTGTTGGAATTTGAAATTTGCTGGATGGGGTATGGAAAAGGAGGAAACTGCTTAGAAAAGGACTTCCAGAAATCCGTGAGGGGTTCTCTTCAGTCTTTGGGAAAATTTTAAGCTGTGTATGTGCAAGGCAAGACTCCATAAGCCTGGCCAGAAAGTCCCTGTGAGCTGACTGGAAATTGCAGAGGTTGCCCAGTGCCGGGAGACATGGGAGTTCTGGAAAGCTGCAGTGGTTGGCCTTTCCAAGCATTCCAGACAGTTAACTAAGAACCCAGGAAAGCCACACCTTAAGCATGGGTCTACTCTTGACATAGACAAAGGACTGCTGTAAGTATTCCTTTGCAAAGCCTAAAGTAAGTTAGGCTGTTAAAAGTTAGGCTGTTTCTGTTAAAAGGCAGAAACATAATCAGGAGAAATATCTAATCCAGAACAGAGGTAACAGATATGTTGGAATTAGCAGCCAAGAAATTTATTTTTTTTGAAGTTCATTTGAGAGAGAGAGGGAAAGAGAGAGCAGGGGAAGGGCAGAGAGAGACAGGGAGAGAGAGAAGCCCAAGAGGCTCTGCTTTGATACTATGGAGCCCATTTCAGGGCTCCATCTCACGAACCGTGAGATCATGACCTGAGCTGAAGTCAAGACTCTGACGTTTAACTGACTGAACCGCACAGGCATTCCAGCAGCCAAGAACTTTAAAGTGGCTGTTATAAATATGTGCAAAGTCTTTTTTTTTTTTTTTTAATTTTTCATCTTTATTTTTGAGAGAGACAGACAGAGCGCGAGCAAGGGAGGAACAGAGAGAAAGGGAGACACAGCATCTGAAGTAGGCTCCAGGCTCCAAGCTGTAGCACACAGCCTGACGCTGGCCTCAAACTTGGCAAACTCTGAGCAGAAGTCAGACACTCAACAGACTGAGCCACCCAGGTGCGCCTAAATATGTGCAAAGTCTTAAATGAATAGAAGAACATTAAGAATAAACAGACTGGAATCTCAGGAGAAAAATGAAGATTATAAAAAAGAACAGAATAGACTTAACAAAAGATTGCACACTTTTTGAAAAAGAACAGATTGGAAAACTTCACAAATGGTCAACAAAAAATGGTGCAAACATAGAAGGGGGAAAATGCTTAAAATATTGGTTGTCTATGAGCCAATATCAGACTGTGTACCATAAATGTAACTGGGGTCCCAGAAAGAGAGAAAAACACAATGGAGTTTACCCACTTATCTGTATATGGACACTTAGTTGTTTTCCACATCTTGGCTACACTGAATAATGCTGCAATGAACATGGGGTGCAGATACCTTTTCGAGATAACCATCTCATTTCCTTCTGATTAATATCCAGGAGTGGGATTGCTAGATCACAGGGCAGTTTTGTTTTCAATTTTTTGACAAACTTCCATATGGTTTCCATAGTGGTTATATCGGTTTACAGCAGGAATAGATATTTGATGATACTAAGTATCCACTAAAAGCTCAAACTTCTCAGCAAAGCAGGAGTATAAGGAAACTTCCTCAGTCTGGTGACAAGCATCTCTGAAAAGCCTACAGCTAACATGGTTTTATTAATGAATGAATGTTTCCCTTAGGATGGGGAACAGTGCAAAGATACCCACTCTTACCATCTCTTTTCCACACTGCTCTGGAGGTCCCTGTCAGTGTAATAAGAAATTAAAGTAAACAGAGGGGATACATATTGAGAAAGAAGTAAAACTGCTTTTATTCACATTTGACATGACTGTGCACATTGAAAAATCTGAGGAGTCTACTAAAGGTGAAAAAAAAAAGAAAGAAAGAAATTTGGATCAGTAAATAAATTTAGCTAGGTCATGGAATACAAAAATCATCATAGAATTAATTGTATTTGTATAAACTAGCAGTAAATAACTGGAACATGAAATTAAACACACACACACAACATTTGCAACAGCATACAAAATACTTAGGAATAAACTTAACAAAAGCTGTGTAAGAATTTTCTGCTGTAAACTACAAAATATTGCAGACAGACTTTAAAGAAGGCCTCTCTCGTTAAAGGAGATATAATATGTTCACAAGTTCTAAGACACGATATTGTTAAGATGTCACTTCTCCGCAAATGGATTTATAGATTCAATGGAATTGAATTAAGATTTCAACAGGCTTTTTGTTTTAGAATTAACAAGCTGATTTTAAAAAATATATGAAAATGCAAAAGACCTAGGATAAACAAACTAATCTTGAAAAGAAAAAATAGAAGAAGTCATTCCAAAACTTAGTATAAAATACACAGTAATAATGACAGTGTGATATTGGTGTAAGGACAGGCAAATAGATGAAGGAATGGATAGAGACCAGAAATAGACCAATGTTAATATAGTCAACTAATTTCTGACAAAGTTACTGAAGGAATTAAATGGGAAAAGTAGTGCTAGAAGAAATTTCTCTAGGGGAACAATGAACCTTGCCCCCTATCTCATTCACACCATACATAAAAGTGAATTCAAGATGGACCATACACTATGTGAACTCCATAAAACCTTTAGAAGTAAGCACAGGAAAATATCTTCACAAATTTTGGATAAGCAATGATTTCTGTGACTGGATAAGTCACAGAAAGCAGAATCCACAAAGGAGACAACTGATAAATTGTACTCAGCAAAATTAAAAACTTCTGTTTATCAAAAGACATCATGAATAATAGGATAGGCATGCCATAGGTGGGGAGAAAATAGTCTTAAAACATATAGCAGACAAAAGGCTTCTATTGAGAATGCATCAGGAACATTGACTCAATATTAACAAGACACAAAACTCAATTAAAAAGAAGCAAAAAGTATTGATCAGAAGCCTAGAAATGAAAGATACACAAACGGCCGATAAACACACGAAAAAGTTCTCAACATTATTAGTCATCAGGGAAAATTGAAACTTCAGGGAAATATCACTACACACCTAGAATGGCAGAAACAAAATCCGATGACACCAGTGTAACTAAGAATGTAAACAGCTGGGGCTCTAGCATATTGCTGATGGAAATGGCACCAGCCCTTTGACAGAAGTGTGGTGCTTAATTATAAAGTCAAATATCACCTACGCTTCAAATCTCTAAAATAATGCAAACCCAAGATACAATAAAATGGGAACTGCGACATAAATGGGAACAGAAACTACTAAAAATTCTTATACGAGGGAGTTCATAGCTGCTTTATTCATACAAAAGTAGAAACCGTACAAATATCCATCAACAGCAACAAGTGTAACATAAATATACAACAGAGTGCTATTCAGCAAAACAAAAGGGAATGGGCTATTGATACCCGCAGGGACTTAGATGTACCTAGTGGTGTGCTGGTAAGTGCTTAAGAACTGGTGCTCCAACAAGTGAAAGAAATTCTTACATGTGGTGTTTGCTGATCTTCATGGTGTAGTTAACTCCCGCTATAGCCAGTTTCAAGTTACCAGCGTGGTGACACTGAACCCAGCACCGGGAAGCATAGACAGAATGGACAGAAATAACCTCAAGAGAATAAAGAATAGTGAAATTTAGTAAAATATTAGGGAATAATGCATGTTGAGTATTATCTTGTTTTTATTTTGAGAGAGACAGAGAGAGCATGCAAGCAGGGGAGGGGCACAGAGAAAGGGAAGAGAGGCTCCAAAGTAGGCTTTGTGCTGACAGCAAGGGCCTGATGTGGTCCTGGAACTCATGAACTGCTAGATAGGACCTGAGCCGAAGTCAAGATGCTTAATCAACTGAGCCACCTAGGTGCTCTTCAGTATTGCCTTATTCTTAATTAAAAAAATTTTTAATGTTTATTTTCGAGAGAGACAGAGAGCAAGCAGGGTAGGGCAGAGAAAGAGGGAGACACAGAATCCGAAGCGGACTCCAGGCTCTGAGCTGTCAGCACAGAGCTGCATGCGGGGCTCGAACTCACAAACCGCAAGATCATGACCTGAGCTGAAGTTGGACACTTAACCGACTGAGCCACCCAGGCGCCCCCAGTATTGCCTTGTTTTTAAATATAGTCTACTTAATTGTAAGTTTATATCATTTAGTTTTTAATAATAGTTGTTTTTAAAAACCGGTTCTCAAAATTTGGCAGTCAGCTCTTATGGACCAATATAAGCCAGTTCCAGCACACCAGGGGATGAATCTCACATAAATGCTGAGTGGAAAAGCCAGCCACTAAAGAGTAAATACTATATGATTCGAATCATATGAAGCTCTATAGCAGGTGGAACTAATGTATAGAGATAAAATGCAGAATATTAGTTGTCTCTTGGCTTGGGGTAGGGAATGAAATTGACTGGAAAGGAACAGGAGGGAACTTTCTAAGGGCGTTGGAAAAATTCTATATCTAGATAGGATGTATTTTTTTTATCAGATTTTATTGCTCTGTACACTTAAGATCAGTGTATTTCTTTGTATAAAAACTGTACCTGAATAAAACAGAAAAGCAAAATGGAACTAGCCATACCAATAGTAAATTAATAAAATGAGGCCAGAATACACACACACACACACACACACACACACACACACACACACACACACACACTATCAGACAAGCCAAAGGGGAGAACCCATCATAAGCAAAGAATATGGAAGTGTGGAAGAAGTCTGTTATATTTGGCACATTCCATTGGTATTATATGTCTGGAGCATGAAGTTTAAAGAGAAGATGGCCAGAGAGGCAGTGCAGGGCCCGATAATGAATGATTTCACACAGTGATCCATGACAGTGCCCTGCTGTCCAGCCTCAACAAACATTTTCTGTGAAGGACAAGATAGGAGATATTTTAGACTTTGCAGGCCAAATATAGACTCTGTTGCATAGTCTCTTCCTCCTTTTTCTTTTACAGCCCTTTAAAAATATAAAAACTATTCTTAGCCCAGGAGTTGTTCAAAAGCCAGTGGGCTGGATTTATCCTGCACTCTGCGGTTTGCTGACCCCTCTCCTATCCTAAGCACTTTGGGTATATGAACGAGGTCTCTTCAATTAGAACCACTGCATCAGAGACACTATTTATCTAGATTTGGGAGCACACGGAGGAGACTGACTAATTCCTCCTGGGGGGAGGGATGTGTTCTCAGAGGATGTGTCATCTGAGTTAAGTTTTGAAGGATAAGAAACAGTTCACAAGGAGAAGAGCACATTACAGGGGAGAGATGTTCCTATCAAGAGATTGCCATTTGGTAATCGTATAATATGGGGTATGGCTTTGCTGGTCCTGAGATTCTTCATCTTTGGAATGGGTCTTGCAATAATTACCTCCTAACCTGGGAAGAACTGTAATGATGGCAAAAATGAACAAACAAACCAAAAAAACTATAAAACGCCACCAATAAAAAACAAAAATCCTGCTTGCAAGAGTTGAAAGTTCCTTAAAATTGTGGCTGTTACCTCAGCCTCTTCATCTTGCATGAGCTGAGGTGACTCATGCTACTCATGTGTGCTTGGTAATTGCTGAGATTATTGGGTTTATGCTGGAGTGTCTGGAGCCTACCACACAGCTCTCAAGAGAGTTTGGAGTGAGTCAGGAACAGACTTTGGCATTTCCTATTTGATTGTGATGTGAGTCATTTGCATATTGATCTAAGGCTAAATTTGTTCAGCTTCTTGCTTCTTAAAAGTACCAGCCATGGCACAAATAAATGGAAAGATACTCCATGCTCATGCATTGGAAGAACAAATGTTAAAATGTCCATGCTACCTAAAGCAATCTACAGATTTAATGCAATCCCTATCAAAATACCAACAGAACTTGAACAAACAATTCTAAAATTTCTGTGGAACCACAAAAGACTTCCGAAAGCCAAAGTAATCTTGAAAAAGAAAAGCAAAATTGGAAGTATCATAATCCCAGGTTTCAAGTCATACTACAAAACTATAGTAATTAAAACATGGTATTGGTACAAAAACAGACACATAGATCAATAGAACAGAACAGAGACCCCAGAAATAAACTCATGATTATATGGTCAATTACTCTTTGACAAAGGAGGGAACAATATACAATATGAAAAAGACAGTATCTTCAACAAATGGTGTTGGGAAAACTGGACAGCTACGTGCAAAAGAAGAAAGCTAGACCACTTTCTTAGACCATACACAAAAACAAACTCAAAATAGATTAAAGACCTAAATATGAGACTTTAAACCATAAAAATCCTAGAAGAGAGATCATGACCTGAGCTGAAGTTGGACATTTAACAAACTGAGCCAATCAGGCTCCCCCATTTGTTGTTTCTTAAATTCCACATATGAGCAGTCTATTTAAGTTGATGGTTACTTAAGTTTGAATCCAATCATTTCTTCTCTCCCACCCCATGTTTTAGGGATATGATGTCATCCTTTTATGTCATGAATGATTGAATTTTACAGATAGACTTTTTTTTTCAGATAGACTTATTCTTACTGCTTTTGTGCTTCCTACTTTTCTTACTCTTACTTATGGTCTTTCCACTCAAAGAGTACTCTGTAACATTTCTTGTAGGGCTGATTTAGTGGTCAGAAATTCTTTTAACTTGTGTTTTTCTGGGAAACTCTTTATCTCTGTTTCTATTATGAATGATAGCCTTACTAGATGGAGTATTCTTGGCTGGAGATTTTTCCCTTTGAGCACTTTGAATATATCACGCCATTTCCTTCTAGCCTGTGAAGTTTCTGCTGAGAAGTCCATTGATAACCTTATGGAGTTTCTCTTGTATGTAACTGTTTTTTGTTTTTTTGCTGCTTTAAAAATTCTTCTCTTATCACTTTTATTTTTCCATTCTAACTATCATGTGTCTTCTTGTGGACCTCCTGGGGTTGATTTTGCTGGGGGCTCTCTGTGCATCCTGGATCTCCATTTCTGTTTCTTGTCCCAGATTTGGGAAATTTTCAGCTGTTATATCTTCAAATATATTTTCTGCTCCCTTTTCTTTCTCTTTTTATTTTGGAATCCCTATAAGGCAAGTGTTATTGGACTTGATAGTGTTGCTGAATTCCCTAAGTCTATTCCCATTTTGCATAATTTTTTTCTCACCTGCTGAGTTTGGTTACTTTCCATTACTCGGTCCTCCAAGTCACTGATTTGATCTTCTGCTTTCTCTAGTCGGTCTACAATTTATTCTATCTAGTGTATTTTTAATTTAATTTATTGTTTTCTTCATCTCTGATTGGGTTTCCATGATGTCCTCTACTCTTTTCTCAAGTCCAGTGAGTATCTTTATGATCATTACTTTACATTCTATATCAGGCATATTACTTATCTCATTTTCACTTAATTTTTTTTTTTTGCTGTGATTTTGTCCTGTTCTTTCATTTGGGACATATTCCTCTGTCTCTTCATTTTGTCTAACTGTCTGTGTTTGTTTTTTTTTGTGTGTTGAAAGTTAGCTACATCTTCTGCTTTTGAAAGTAATGGCCTTATGAAGAAGAACTCCTGTAGTGCCCTGAAGACCAGTGTCCCTTGTTCACCAGAACCTGGTGCTTCAGGGATGTTTCCTGTGTGTGTTTTGTGTGTCCTATTGTTGTGGCTGAGCCACTCCTCCCTTCAGTCCAGTCATCTGCAGTAGCTCTCTGCCTGTTGTGGGCAGTGTTTGGTCTCTGCAGTGTTAGTGGGCCAGTCTGGTTTTGCTTTGGGCTTGAGTTGAGTCAGACCTGGCACTTGCACCAAAGTGCAGGGTCCTTTCCTTATGTTGTCCCCTCAGAAGCTTTTATTGGTGTGTGAGGCCTGCAGTCAGATCAAGTTGTCTTTTCCCAGCTCACTGCTAGGGCCACATCCTGACTGTTCATGTGGCTATCTTTTCCCCTCTCCAAGACCCTGGATGGGCTCTGGTCAAGAGTATATTGGAGGGGGTGGATCTGCTGAAGTGCAGAAGAGGGGCAGGACATATAGTGTTAGCAAGTTAGGTAGTGAGTGTGAGCACCATAGTGGTTCCCATACGTGGCCTTGTGTCTAGGGAGAGAAATGGCACTTTCCAAGGAACACAGGATCCCTGTCCCTCCAGGACATGCTCTGAGATGAGTAAGCAACTCTCCCACCTGTATGCTAAGGTGTTTTTCAAACTGCTGCTTCTATGGTGAATCTCCACAGACTGTTAGCTGTGCTATCTCTTTAAGGGAAAGGACTCAGTTTCCTCTTGCCCTTCTGGCTCTCTATCAGAGCAGAGCCTGCTGATTTTTTTTTTAATTCCAGATTTTAAATCCCACTGACTGTAAGAACTCATGAAATTCATCTCCTCTGGTTTTCAAAGCCAAATGTGATGGGGACTTGTCTTCCTTGTGCTGGTTCCCTGTTTCACTAGCCTGTTTCTCGTCTCCTCACCTGTGAGTCACTCCATCCCACAGACAGTCCCTCCATATTTCAGCTCCCCACCACCTCTCTGCCTTTCCGACCCAATTTGATGTGGCCTCTTCTCTACATTTAGCTGTGCAGTTTGTTTTCCCAGCCTTTGGATCATTTTCTGGGTTATTTACATCAGTGATCCTGTTATCTAGTTGTATCAATGGGGCAAAGTGAGCTTAGGGTCCTACTCTGCCATTTTCCAGCTAAGTCTCCTATATGTGGAATTTAAGAAACAAAACAAAACAAAGGAAAAAGAGACAAACCATGAAACAGGCCCTTACCTCTAGAGAACTGATGGTTCCCAGAGGGGAGGTGGTGGGGAATGAGTGAAATATGTGAAGATTAAGAGTGCATTTATCATGATGAGCACCGAGGAATGTATAGAATTGTTGAATCACTATATTCTACATTTGAAACGAATATAACACTGTATATGAGCTATAATAAAATTTAAAAAGTACCAGTCATGGGGGTTGGGGAGAGGGGAATTACAGGAAGGTGGTCAAAAGGTACAAACTTCCAGTTATAAACGTGCACTAGCAAGGTGACGTGCAATGGGTGACTGTAGTTAGCACTATGGGATGATATAACTGTATATGCAATTTGTTAAGAGAGTAGACCCTGAGTTCTTCTCGTAAGGAAACACTTTTTAAAAATATATTTGCTTTTTATTGTTTCTATGTGATATTACGGATGCCACCTAAACTGTGGTAATAATTTCACAACACATGTAGTCAGAGCATCATGCATTACATCTTAAACTTAAACCCTGATGTATGCCAAACATATCTCAATAAAACTGAAAAAAAGTACAAGTCAGATGACGATTCCATGTTATTTGAGGGGCATAGTCAAGATCTGTTCCCTTTTCCCCTGCTACTAACTTTTCTATCATCTACAATGCCTGACATTCCAACACAGTGGATTCAACTTCTTGTTTAGAATGAAAATTACTTTTTGGGGGTAGGGGGGAGAAGGAGTGTAGGACACCATAAACTAGCAGCTGAGCTAGAGAAATGATTTAGTGCTTCAGATTCCTGGAAATGATGAGATGGAGTCACTGGGCTCTGAGGAGACTCTCTGGGTCCACATTCCTTGTGCAAATTGTTGAGCTTTTCTCTTTCTTTCCTTACATATGACATGAGGATAATGGCGCAATCTAGTAGTTGCCATTAGGATGCAAAGTACAACCATATGTCAGCAACACAGTGCAGTGCTGCCAGACAGTAGTAAATGTTAGCTATTATTACTATTTCTAGTTGAGGCCATGTGGGAACAGATGGATAGTTTGTATGGGAGCTCAGAGTGGAGATGGGGAAAAACTGAGATAAGACTAAATATAAACATCATCCAAGTTATCATCTTTTTCTTTATAATTTTTTTTAATGTTTTATTTATTTCTAGGAGAGAGAGAGAGACAGCGTGAGCAGGGGAGGGTCAGAGAGAGAGGGAGTCACAGACTGAAACAGGCTCCAGGCTTTGAGCTGGCAGTCAGCACAGAGCCCGACGCGGGGCTCGAACCCACGAACCGCGAGATCATGACCTAAGCGAAAGTCGGACGCTTAACCGACTAAGCCACCCAGGCGCCCCATAAGTTATCATCTTTTTCACAGGCTGGACCTATGAGTAGTGACTCTGGTCATGTTGTTTCACACTGCGAGCTAGTATTTCAGTCTAGAATGAAAGGTGCCCCTGTCACCCTACTCTGGACAAATGTGCAATAAAAGATCACTAAAGTGAAGCACGGAGAAATTGCTTTTCTGTCTCCTACCTACTGGAACTGTTGGTTGTCTGTCTTTTCAGCTTTAGATTGTGAGCTACTTGAGGACAGGCATCACATGGTATTCATCTATTTGCATCACTAGCACAGGGCCACTGGATACATATTCGGTGCTCAATAAAATGTTTTTTGAATGAATGCATACATGAATACCCATACATATACCAAGTTAAATTCTTGGTGGAAGATTACTTGCCTATATGTGTAGGCAGATGTATTTACATAATTGTGTTCACAGCTAAATTATTTGGGTCCTCAAGATTAGATGGCAAGTACTGTGTGCAAACTTAATGAAATTTCAGAAATACTCTATACCTGGTCAATTCAATTTACTTCTCCTTCAACTCTAAAGAAAACAAAAATCCCTAGTAAAATGATAGAAGCCATATAAACTCCTCAAAAATCTCAGAAAGTGGAAATGTTACCGCATGGAATATAAGATGAGCATTTGGGAAATAAAATGCTTCACTTTTATTGACAGTAAGCCAAAATGATATTAAAACAAAAGAAGAGATTTGGTGAAAGGGGCAGCCAATTCCATCTTTGAGAATTCAGTTTTTTAAAAAAGTCAGATTAACTGGTGATTTTCCTGAAGTGACCTGCCAATTTGTTCAGAAAGGTTAATTTGGCAGGATCAGCCTTACATTGGTTTCCAGGGTGTACCTTAATTGTATTACTTTTCAGCAAAATGTTTCTGTCAATCAGAGAATGTTTTAAAAATAACCTGTTTGCAAAGGTGAGGCCAAGGAGAACTGAGTTCTTTGAGGAGAAAGCTGTACCCCATATCATAAAAGAAATGGGGAGCTGGGATATTCGAGGAGTGCTTTGTGCAGAAGGTTCATGTTAACATGCTTTCTTCTTAGGAAAGTCCTACACTAGTCGAAAGAGAAGTCATGAATTCTAGTCTTGGGCCTCTCCAAGATTTTTTATTTTGACAGCTTATGACCTGGGACAAGACACAAGAAGCACCTTTTCCCTGTGTTGTCTTGGTTTCCTCGACTAGAAAATATAAGAGTTGAACTGGGTGCCATCAAACATATTTTTTTTTTTAGCTCTAAGCCTATGTGTGTGTACAAATTATTTTCTCAAACTCATTTCTGAGATATTGAGAGGGCTTTAAAAGACATTAGGGATGTTTATAAAGTCAGAGGTATTCGGTGTTCTCAGGAGCAGAACTGTTTGCATTCAGGGATATTTAGGGTGCTGCATGGAACATCTAGCCTTAGGGATGGGAGGCAGCCGAGAAGGATCAGGACAGAAGCACAGGGTAGATGAAACGTGTCTCCCATCAGCTGTAGCTGTCCTCTAGCTGTGGTGGGGCCGTTTCAATTGACCATGTTGATGTTGGTGCTGAGTAAGTCCCATGTGGCTAGTGTGTATGGACTATATACCCAGAAGAGAATGAGAAGCAGGATGTTTCTTTGTGGGGAAAAGAGGTAAAAGAGTCTGGAAAGATTGTGTCCCAATAGAAAGAAAAATGTGCAGGTAGATTTCAGGCTGTTTATGCCATAAGTACCACTTCAGGGCCCAGTGTGTCACAGATTCTTCGGAGATAATTCTAAACGGCACAGAAAGGCTTACTGCTGTCATGGAGCTTCTGGCCCTGTGGAGGAGAACACTAAGGAAACAGGCAACCTTGAAGAGTGTTTAAGGCAGAGGGACTAGGGCATACAGAGGTCTGGAGGTGAGAGACAGTAGGGCATGTTCAGGCATCTGAAAGAAGTTTAGCATGGCTGGAGGGCAAGAGAGGGAGGCAGAGAGTGAATGCACAGAGGCTGAGGAAGTCAGATTCTGGAAGACCTTTAAGTCATAGGAAGGAATTTGGCCTTTAATTAAAATGCAGTGGGTGCCTCTGAACAACTTCAAGCAGGAAAGTGATCTAATCAGAAATGTGTTTTAGAATGGTCCTTCTGGCTGCAGAGTGGAAAGATGATTGAAGGGGGCAAGACTAGAGATGGGGAAAGATAGGAGAGAGCCATAAAAGCTTTTCAAATCTAGGTGAGAAGGAATGGTAGTTTGGATTATGAGGGTGGGCTTGGAGCGAAGCGATGGATTCAAGAAAAGTTTAGGAGGTAGACCAGGCAGGACTCAACAAATGAGATAATGGGGAGATAGATGTTTAGTCCATAATAGGTGGAATAAAAATTTCCACAGTGTAGGCCTGACAGTGATGTGTGAGCTGACAGATGCAATGGTGGAGAAACCAGTAGATGAGCCACTGCTGGGTGAGGATTTAATCATGTTGGTAAAATAATTGAGGAAGGCCTCACCATGTGCTTCACCATTTTCTGTTCTGAATTAACACATGTTGGAGGTGGCTAGTGTATAGAACTTTTGGACTTGTTTGTCTTAGTTGAGGAATGAATAACCTTATCTTTTCTGATGACTGGCCTTCTCTCCCATGTTTCATAAAGATTCGTTTTTGGGGCACCTGAGTGGCTCCGTTGGTTAAGGTCCAACTTCAGCTCAGGTCATGATCTCGCAGTCTGTGAGTATGAGCCCCGCGTCGGGCTCTGTGCTGTCAGCTCAGAGCCTGGAGCCTGCTTCGGGTTCTGTGTCTCCCATCCCTCTCTGCTCCTTCCTCACACATGTTCTGTCTCAAAAATGAATAAATGTTAAAAAAAAAAAAAAAGATTGGTTTTCAAGGTGCAACTTTGCTTATATGTGACCCTTGGTCTCTTGGTGTTGGCTGATTAGACAAAGGGCAGAAACTTAGTAAGGAAAATTTGGCTTTTTGTCTCCTGTGAATTTAAAATTGAGATTGTTCATGTGGCTGGACCTTTAACACCTTTAACATATAAATGTGGGAGCATATTTCCTACCATGTCGATTGAGAAGCAAAGAACATCAGTGAGTGAAGAGAAGCATGAAGGTTGTTCACAGATGAGTGTGAAAAATGGAAAAAGTCCTAATGTCCTTCCTGTCCCTTCATCCAGTTCATTCTTCAGACCCAGCTATATTCCTGCTATTGGATTCCATGAAATTCTCTTGTATCTCTTGTAGAAGTTCCTACCTCTCCTTGTTTTTCCTGACTAGCTTGAGCTGGTGTCTGCTACTTGCAATAGAAGAATCAACGTAAAACACAGAACACACTAGATTCCTGGCAAAACGTACATTTCACGTAGCTTTCTTACCTGGTACCCCCCTATGAATACAGTTCTCTTTTCATGCTCAGCTTGGGTGTGCCATTTTTACTAGAAGCTTTTTATAGGTGATGTTCAATTAGCTCAGTGTTGACTCTGGACAGCTGTACTGTGGCCGTTACTCACAGGGCGGCTTGCTTCCCTGGTAGGTATCAGAAAAAAAGCTGATAAATAATTACATCCAGTTCCCTTCTGAACCAGAGCCACTTGGATTTGGTATTGTGCCAAGTATAGCAGTTCAGCTCTGATAGATTCAATCCTTCAAAGAAACTTATGATTAGAATCAGGAACACTGATAACATTTTATAACCTGCTGAGGGCAATGCTTTTCTACAAATAATGCTCATAAATATCTTAAATTTTCTGTAAATCTATCTCTGAACCCAAGATGTTTTTGGCAAGAAGTACAGAGCATTTTGGGACTTTTATCACATGCTGCTCTCTGAATTTAGTAACTGAGTGAATGCGTTATGTACCAAGTTCTTGCTTGTTTAAAGAAATAAAGAACTATGTTTTCAAATTGAAGTCATTTAAAGGTTTTGCAGCTGTTAAATTGAAAAAGGAAAAAAAAAAAAAAAAAGGAAAACAACCAAGCCATATTTCAGAGAGTCTACATAGCAAAAAAAAAAAAAAAGTCAGGAATTGTGACAATTGGCCGGTCAAATCATTACGAGAATTTGGAAAGGGACATCCTACTTAGTGGGTAAGGGCTGGCACTGGAGTTGAAGACTTCTGGGTTGGAGCCTAGTTCTGCCCTTTTGCAGCTGGGTGGTCTTGAGCAGGTTTTGTTATTTTTAAATGTTTATTTTTGAGAAAGAGACAGAGACAGAGAGAGACAAAGAGAGTGGGAGAGAGAGAGCGAGCACTCGAGGGCCGGGGAGGGGCAGAGAGAGGGTGACTGAGGAGCCGAAGCAGGCTCTGTGCTGACAGCACAGAGCCCAATGCAGGGCTCAAGCTCACAAATGGGGAGATCATGACCTGGGCCAAAGTCTGACACTTGATCAACTGAGCTGCCCAGGTGCCCCATGTTACCTTTTTATACTACAGGTTTCTTTTCTGTAAAGCAAGGATTGAACAAAACAAGATAGTGAGAGAATCCAAGCAGGATCTTGACTCAGGGCTTGAACTCATGAACCATGAGATCATGACCTGAACCAAAAATCAAGAGTTGGACACTAAACCAACTGAGCCATCCAGGTGCCCCAATCCTGATATATTCTGAGACAAGACGCATCTTTATTCTTCTGCAAGACTTCCATAAAACTCATTGACAGTTCTCCTGTGTCTCTCAAGTCCCCTTCCCTTCCTTTGAGACATTCCTCATTAATAAACATTGACCCCATTCCAATAGCCTGAATAAAACCGTCACCTCAATTGTCTGGTGCAGTTTGTCTTTGCCGCAGGGTTATTGAAAAGCAAAAGCAAAACAAAACAAAAGAAAAAACATATGCAACACCTAAAGTATTTACTATCTGGTTTTATAGAAACATTTGGAAACTCTTGTGTCTGGAATGAGAGTGTTCTAGCCCAAAGTTCTCCATCAGCCATAGACACTCCTTTATCTAGCTGTTGAACACGTTAAGTGATTCCTGTTATAACTCAGATACACTGTAAGATAAGAGTGGCCCAATCAGAGCACTGGAATGGGGAGAAAAAATGAGCAATCGGGAAATTATAGCAGATGAAGAATTGTCAAAGGTGTTTGGGCTGGATGTTTCCCTGATATTATCTCATTTAATTCTTTACAAATGAAGGGTTGCATATATGCCATTCCCAAATATGCCTCTTTGGCATAAAGATTATTTTGAGATACAAGAGAAGCTTTGAAAATGGAGTAGAAGTAACCCTTTCATAGGGACACTTACACTTACACAGGCAATCTCCATTTCTAAGGGTGTCCCTTCTGTGCTCCTAGAAGAGCAGGTTGAGTCTAAATCTCCAGAATCTCTTATCCAAGAAGAAGGCAGTGACATAAATCTGCCTAACAAACCTTACTTTCACTTACCATGACTTTTCTGGTAAACTCCCCCTAACTAGCCTTCCCTCCCCCAAAACTTCCCCCTACCCCCACACCACACTTTTCTCCCAAGAGTTGCTCGTTTAACCAACTGAGTGAGCCACCCAGGCGCCCCTCAAACAGACTGAGACTCAACAACTTTGAGACTTACTCTTGCTTTTGAGAGTGTATCCTTAGGTTTGGGGGCTGAAAAAAATATTTGAGGAACACTGTTGAGATAAATGTGCCAGAAGATATAATTAAAAATATCAAAACTATAAGAACATTTTACACCTTAATCCAGGGAACTAATAGTATGATTTGTTTCCACTTAAATATACTTAATATTATTTTTTCAAATTTACATTCTTTTCAACTATCCCCATACCCTGAAAACATTTTTGGAGTAGAGATAGGTTTTTCTCTGCCTCCTAAGCTGTTGAAAGAAAATAATTTTTCGAATTTTAATACTACTGTTTCCTATCCCTGGAAGTACCCCGGCATTTAGAAATTCATTAAAATATTTACTTTGTCTTGTTTTTTCTTCGTCTGTTTTTCTGGAAATAAAAATGATGTAGAAAAATCCTTGAACAGGTTCTTATATGGATGTGTTAATTCGATATAAATTATTTATATTTCTTGTCATGCCTTGTTGCCACCTAGGCTGGGACTGCCTAGTGAGTAAGTAACTCCCACAGGGGAAAATAACCTGTTTTCGCTGATCTTTGAAATGGTGATTAAGGTCTATGCGGAACTAGTGTGCTGTTGGAATACCAGCTCTGGAAAATAGAACAGGATCTTTTTTGTCTTTAAGTATGAACGTTTATTTTTGAACTACAAGATTAATATTTGTCATATTCTAAAAGCTTTGCATGTGCATGTAGGAACTATTTAGGTTTAAAAATTTTTTTAATGCTTATTTATTTTTGAGAGAGACAGTGCGATCAGGGGAGGGACAGAGAAAGAAGGAGACACAGAATCTGAAGCAGGCTCTAGGCTCTGAGCTGTCAGCACAGAACCCAATGCAGGAGTTGAACCCACAGACCCTGAGATCATGACCTGAGCTGAAGTTGGACGCACAACCAACTGAGCCACCTAGGCGCTCCAGAATTATTTAGGTTTAAAATTACTCTACTGGGACAAGTCAGAGGAAGGTCTGTTAACTTTATGTAGCTGGTGCCCTAGGCAGAGAAATCACTTTGACATTCAAAAGCTATTTAAAAACATTGGTTTGTCTTCTATGGTTGTAACTTGACTGAGTTTTCAAAGAAATTTCAATTTAAATAAAAATGATTAGAGACTAACATTCAACAATGCCTGAAGGTCACAACTGCGACTCACATTTGTCATCATTTTGAGCTTTTTTTCTTAAACATAATTCTGGTTTTAACTTAGTAAAATTTATGAGAAAAATATGAATTAAAAACACACAAAAACCTTAGAACATGCACGCACACAAACACAACACCCCTGGAATAGAGAGATTAAGGCGTTTTAAGGCTTTTAAAAATATCAGTATAAAAAGCTTTTATTTCTTTTTTTTTTTTTTAAAGATTTTTTTTAATGCTTTTTTTTTTTTTATTTATTTCTAGGAGAGAGAGAGAGAGAGAGACAGCGTGAGCAGGGGAGGGTCAGAGAGAGAGGGAGTCACAGACTGAAACAGGCTCCAGGCTCTGAGCTGGCAGTCAGCACAGAGCCCGACGCGGGGCTCGAACCCACGAACCGCGAGATCATGACCCAAGCGAAAGTCGGACGCTTAACCGACTAAGCCACCCAGGCGCCCCAAAAAAAGCTTTTATTTCTTTAACTACTTTTTTTGGTATCTCCTATATTCTAGGCATTAAACTAAATCTACTTATATATGTTATCTCATTTCCTTCTCTTTTTTTTTTAAGTTTGTTTAGTTTTCAGGGAGAAAGTGCTCAAGTGGGGGAGGTGCAGAGAAAGAAGGCGACAAAGGATCCAAAGTGGGCTCCAAGCTGACAGCAGAGAGCCCAGGAAACGTGAGATCATGACCTGAGCCAAAGTCGGACGCTTAACCAACGGAGCCACCCAGGCACTTGTTTCATTCTCTCAATAATTCCTTAAGATAGATGCTATTCCCACTGTTTCAGAGAAATAACCTTGAAACTCAATAAGGCTAAATTGCCTAAGGTCACAAAGCTCTTCCTCTAGAAGAGGATAGCATATAATGGCAATTCTGACTTCAATATTAAGAGTTCTGTTGACTACTAGTTAGCAAGGCCAATTACAGTGTGTTGCCAATACAGTCGGCCAGCACCATGTTCTGTAGAAAGTAAAGAGGATCAAGGTCCTTTTGGACTCCATTATAATAGAGAGCAGGAGGTGATTTGCTTTGGGGCAAGACTGAGATTGTACAGTGCTGTTCTCCCCACAAAAAAGCAAACTGCTTTTGATCTCTGTACCAGTGGGGATTGAGAAGAGTACATGTAATAGATCAATCACTTCATAGTCAAGTTCAGGGTCTAGGCTGTGCCAGTTAGGATACTTGATCCAGCATGGTAGCTGCAATTGCTGTACCACAAATAGTCTCCTGTCATCTGCTGTGACCTCCCCACCTTTTTTTTTTTTAATGTTTATTTTGAAAGAGAGCAAGTGAAAGCAGAGGAGGGGCAGAGAGAGAGAAGGACTCTGACAGCACAGAGCCTTGATATGGCTGGATCCCACGAACCCTTGAGATTATGACCTGAGCCAAAATCAAGATTCCAAGACTTAACCAACTGAGCCATTCAGGGGCCCCCTTCCCACCTTTTTAAAAAATGCCTTAGGGGCACCTGGGTGGCTTAGTTGGTTGAGTGTCAGACTCTTGACGTCAGCTAAGGTCATAATCTTGCATTTTGTGAGTTTGAGCCCTGTGTCAGGCTCTGAGCTGCCAGTGCAGAGCCTGCTTGGGGTTCTTTCTCCCTCTCTGCCTTTCCCTTGCTCATGCTCTCTCTCTCTCTCTCCCTCTCAAAAAGAAATGCTTTACTGTTAAGTTGAATGGGGTCGTGGGATCAACACTCTGTTTACAAAATAATCTTCACAACAATCTTGAAAGGTAGATGTTCTCTCCATCCAATACTGGAGGAAACTGAAGCTCAGTCATGTGAATTGACTTGTCCAAGAATACACAGTGAGTAGTGGCAAAGAGTGGCATGGAACCTGGTCTATGATAAGTCTCTGAAGTATGTGCCATTACATATTTTATCAACAACTTTGTGATTAATTCAGTAAAAGATTTTATAAAAACCTAGGCAGATTGTGAAATAGTCACACAGTGCTCTTATTATTCCTTTGGGTTTCATTAGTCTATTTTGGGCAACTGAACTCATATATTACAGAACCTAAGGTATGGATAGTTAGGTTAGGAGTCACCTTGGATTCAACTTGTTTGCTGAAACATCAAATGCTATAAACTAGTATCTGGAGTAGTCAGAATTATATTTTTTTGAGCCATTAACTTTGTCTAGCACCTACTTTGTACTGCACAATGATTTAATTATCTTCTAATCACTCCTGATTCACTTGTTTGAAGTGGATAAAGCAGAGTTTATTTGGAGTTTAATATGAAGGCTGACAAATTTGTTTCTGTAATCTATTGATTTTTTTTTTTTTTTGGTTTTGTTTTGCTTTGCTCTGACATTAAAAGGCACTTATTTCTATGACCCCAGCCCATCCATATTTATATACCATAATGGATTATGTATGAATAAATTAAGGGATCTAGATCTTTAATAACAAGCCATTTTATAGCACTAGTGGTTTTATACATGGATATCTTACCTATTAAATAAAATGCAATTGGGAAATAAAATACAGTCACCCAAATAGAAGCTCATGTTACAGATAAATAGTCTGGATGCAGCGACAAGACTTTTCTGGCAAAAGAGTAAGTTAAACACTTCAGCAAATGTGCTAAACTAATAAAAATCCTTATCCTGTGTGTTTTGTTTTAATAACACAGGAATATGGACAACAAGATGCCTTCTTTCTTTTATTCATAGTAGCGTGAATGGAAGAATAACTTGAAGGAAGTTTCTAGTGGTTTTTAAATCAGTAGAGTTTATTAGATTCCCCCCATGCCCTCGGTTGGCATTTCAGGTGTAGACAGTTACTGGAGGCTCACCCTCTCAACTATACATGCCATAAGGGATCCAGGTACTTCCTATCTTTCTGTGCTGTCATTCTTAGTAAGCAGTTTCCATTTTCCTGTTTGTTGCCTCATGGTTGTAAAAGAGCTGCAATAGATCCAGCCATCAGGGAAAAGGGGGAAGGATCAGGGTATCTATGATCTGTATCTGTTCACTCTTACATGTATCTCTTAGACCAGAATTATATCACAAGTCTATGTCTAATTTCAAGGAGCTGGGCGAGTGAGGAACAGGATTGCCATTACTGGTAAGGTCAACCATGACTAATCCGCAGGGGTTAGGCAATTGCTACCTCCAAACAAAATCAAGTGCTGTTCACAAAAAAGGCCTGGATATCGGTTCCAATTCAGAGTTTTATGCATGTTTTGGTTATCATTCTGCTGTTCTTTCCTTATTTTCATAGAAATAGTCTGGTCAAAGTTGCTATCAACAGCTATTCCCAATGGATGTGTATGCTTAAGTGTGGATTGTAGAGATTCAGATGTAGGGGAGATCAGTGCGGACAAGAGTTGCCATGGAATATCTCAGGGAAGAACAAAATTGAAGGGTGAGCAGAATTAAGGTCGGTAGTAAGGAAAGAAAACAGCATCCTGGAAATAAGAGGTATTGCACAAGTAAAGGCAGGAGGGTTGGCTAAGCCTTGTCTGATGAGAGAGAAGGGAATCACTTTCTGAGAAGAGTTGAGACTATCTGTGATATGCGTGTCTCTTTATTTTGGTGCATCGATATCTGGGAACTTGCTGACTGGAGAGACTGTCCCTCCCAGGGCTAGCCAATTCTTAGAGACAGTAAATAACTTGCCTGCAAGCACATGCAGACCAACCAATTCAGAGACCCTTCCCCCCCCCCCCAACTATCTTTGTTCTTGAGCTCTTCTACTCTGGGCCACTGTCCACATGCCCTAATCATTAGAGGATCAGATATGAGACAACTAGAGACAGCATCACACCCTAAAGCCTGTTGAAATTATTCAAACCAGTCAATCCTAACTAAATCTGCCTCACTCATTCCTTCCCATAAGAACCACGACAATGTTTTGTTACCCATGTCTTTTCCTTTCTGCATCCTAAGTGGCCCCACTGCTTCTCTGTGTGGGGTCATGACCAGTGATGTGCATGACTCCTGTTTCTAAGGACCTGTGAGTATAAATTTCCTTCAGGACACTTCATACTGGATTAAAACAAATCCCGATATGTTCTGCACCACTATGCTTACTTGAAGGAGCATCATTTGGGTTGGGAACAGTGAGAAAGGCAGTCTCACATTGTGGCCTGAGATTTCTGGTTTGGGTTTGGTGGAGAAGAGGAAGCTCACTGAGGAAGGGAGAGACTCAGAAGTGTTTATAACCTGGCCCCAAGGAAATCATAGGATCCTGGTACTGTTTGGTGGTATGTGGTTTTTCTTTCAGAGATTCCTCAAAACATGACCATGTTACCATCCAAAAGTCAATTATCTCTCAAAGTGATCTTCAGTTCTCTATCAGTGTCTGAGAAAGAGCAGTGAGATTATTAAAAAGATTGAGGCTAATAAACTGATGAAAACCAATGAGCTCATTTGTAACCTTGTTTCTTAAATGATAGGTTTTTCAGCTTGAGAAAAAGAAATATACAGGTTTCCTGTGCTACTGGAAAGTAGAACATTCCTGGGGTGTCCATGTGGCTCAGTTGGTTGAGTGACGGACTCTTGATCAGGTCATGATCCCAGGGTGGTGAGATTGAGTCCCATATCAGGCTCTGTGTTGAGTGTGGAGCCTGCTTGGGATTCTCTCTTTCCTTCTCTCTCTGCCCCTCCCTAGCTCTTTTCCTCTTTCTTTGCTGTAAAGCAAAGAAGCAATTGTTATTTTGTAAAAGCAAAAATCCTCTTTGGATTTCTTTCAGTGAGTGAAAACAGGTACTAATGTAGGTCTTCTGTAAAACATGAAGTGGCATAAAGCCAACTTCTGGATAGTGGGGGAAACCTGTAGTGGAAAGACCAAGAAAACTAGTCTTTTCCTTTCAAACAGAATCTTCTCCTTTCATTCTACTGTGAAACTATGTCTGTTGAAATATTCATGTTAATAGTCTGTTTTTAAAATTCTACGAACCCCTCCTTAGAAGTGCAGAATTAATGAACCCAAATGAGTGTTAATATTTTATTGATGAAATAGCAGGGTAACTGCAACTAATAAAACACTTGTGGTGATTACCGTATTTACTAGCAGAATTTTCCTACACAAATAGTCTGCAGTTAAAAAGAGAAGAGAGGAGGCTGTGAGGTTACTTAGCTCTGACGAGGGTGGACCTTCTGAGGCTGAATTTCCAGAAATTTCCCCTGGCAAATTGCTGTGCTTAGTTAGAGGCGGGGAATGGGCCAATTTATAGAAGAGGCTTGGGAACCCTGCCGAGAGCAGCTGATGAATTGTGATAACTGTTAGCTTTTCAACTTAAGCAAATAAGATTTGGTTAAATCCAGTTCACACTTCTTTGGTAAGGCTGAAGTTTCAGAACTCTTGCTGTTAAAATTCAACTTCCTGAGCTTCCCCAAATCATTTGCTTCTCCAAATTATGTGTGGCGTAATATACGAAAGATAGAAAAATATGGTACCCAGGAAAAGATGCCCTCTCTCCATTTTCTTATGTTAGATAAAAGCCAGAGCGCCTAATAGAATAAGATACTGAGAGAACCAGGGTAGCAATCCGAAACAACGAAACAGTTATTTTAATTCAAAAAAACTTCATTGTAATAGCCTTCATTATTAGGGGCTCATTCTAAAGTCATTTAGGAGGAAAAGAACATGTTGTTCAGATGTAAAAAAAAAAAACCAAAAAAAAAAAAAAACAGGAAGGCAAGATCTTTTTAGATTAGGTTTGGAAGGTTGTATTGTGTGTGTGTGTGTGTGTGTGTGTGTGTGTGTGTTTAACCCGTTTTGTAAATGGGTTTTCCACCTGATTTAAACCAACTGTTTTCTTCAAAAGTCCGAATTGGTGTTTTGCATTTAAAATACAGTCATTCCTGGAGATACTGTCTCTGGGATTGGAGGGAAGACTTGAATCCCTTCTGACACAGACAGGTGTGTTGAGGAAAGAGCACCAAAGGAAAAAGCGCTCCCACCTAGCAGTTAGGTAACTCCACATCCACCCCCCACAGGCGTCCCTCTTCTACTCTGAAACATGGTGAGATTGGACCAGATGGTCCCTGCAGTCTCCTCCTTGCCCATGTTCTATGATTTGCTGGCTTCATGACACATACCTGGGGAGTCCAGGCAGGTAAGACACGGAGAGAAGATGGAGAGGTGCAAAACTGAGGCATAGTGAGAAGCCACTGCCTGAGCTGAGGAACATGGCTGTGGCCCATCTCAGGTGCACAGAGGCTGGTGCGACACAGGGCTCGTGTTGTGAACTCTTAAGTTTTTCAAGCGAGACCACCCAGCAGCCAGTCTTCTTTGCCCCCATCTCCTCCCGTGTTGCCACCTTCTCTACTCCAATCGTGGAGGCCATGTTTCCTGGACTCCCACGTCAGCTGGCTCTGCCTGGGTCCTGCCACGGGGAGGCACTGGTGGAAGATGGTGTTGGGGAAAAAGGGAGAAGCCGGGGTATCTCTAATTCTGCCACTCTGCCTTGGACAATGCCCCTCGCAGCAGAAGGATCCCAGCTTTTGTGAGGCACACTATGCCTCCAGCTTTCACTGGGTGACTCTAGTTCCTTCCTTGTTCTGTGTGCCCCACCTACCCCCATCTCTGCTTCCTCCTCTCCCTCCAGCCTAGATGTGAGACTGTCTCCAATCTAATCCCTCAGGAACATTCTGGAGCACAAATTATGGCACAGAATTAGTCCCATCCTGAGACAAGGGACTGACCAACTGTGTATGTGAGCTATTGGACAACCCAGGCCTCAGAAAACCATCCTCAGCTCATCCATGTTTAAGCACGTGTGATTGTTTAACTGTACGAGTTGCAGTAAGCACGGTGAGGTCAGGGAAGGAAACCTGAAATTGTTATTGTCACTGTTCCCTGGGGAGAACACACACACACACACACACACACACACACACACACACACACACACCCATGCGGGGCCTCATGGGGAAGTACCAGGGTTGGCCATGAGGCAGAGGGAGAGAGGGGTGGTTACTGTGGTTTCTGTGGGGAGGAATGGGCAAGGCAGGACAAATAGGCTGAGGACTGGCCAATCCGAAGAATTTCAGTGGGCTTTGGTGGCATAGGGGCTGCCCCTAGCTGACTGGTACTGGTCCTGGGTCACTGAGTGGCCTGAAGCATAAGAGCCCCCACAGGGGAGGTGTTTGGGGTGTGCACTTCATCTGGGAACTGACCAGCCTCTAGCCAGGGCCTCAAAAGTGGGTGAAAACGACACACACAAAACTGCACTATTGTGATTCAAACAGACATTTCTCTAGGAGGATCTCCTAGGGTGACAGGAAGGTGTTGCCTTTTCCGTTTTCTTTTTTATAAGTTTATTTTTGAGACAGAGAGAGAGAAAGAGAGAGAGAGAGAGAGAGATAGCGAGCAAGTGGGGAAAGTGGGGAAGGTGCAGAGAGAGGAGACTGAGGATCTGAGGCATGCACTGCACTGATAGCAGAGAGCCTGATGCGGGGCTTGAACTCAGAAACCATGAGATCATGATGTGAGCTAAAGCTGGAAGCTTAACCACCACCCAGGCACCCCAGGTGTTGCCTTTTCATAGAGACAGGGAGAGCTGCCTAGCGCTCCCTCTTTGAGGAACTAACTACCCAGTGATGATGGCGGCACTTCCTGTTTGATAAAGGGAGAGTCTGAGGGGGGCTGGTGTGGACCCCAGGCAGAGGGCAGGGGCAGCCACACTGTCCTGGTTAACCCAGGGTGACTTCTCTCACTTCTCCCAGCCTTGGGGATGTGAGTGACAGTTTTGCCGAGCCTCCTCTGCGTGACATGAGCGCATCTCTCTGAGTGAATAATCTCTCCCAACACATTCCCTTAAGAAAGACCTTTTGTATTTCAACACCCTCTGAATTGAAAATGACTAGCTTTGAGATTATAAAAAAGGCTCACATCATTTTTCTCCTTTACCCACATTTGTTTCAAAGTGCAAGAGTAAACCAAAGCCCATGAACCCTCAAAGGAGCCTCATCTTATTCCCTTTCTGGAAACCACTGAGAGAAATTAACAGACTCACTAAAGTCACTCTGCTAGTTCGGTGACAGGACTCGGATCCAGATCCCTTTATCACCTTGCTAGTGGCTGAATGCTCCTGCAAACCAATGGTCCTACTTTATAGCACACATAAAAATAAAATTTGACACATTTCCAGCACTGCGAATATGAAGGTTGTTAAAGCTGACCTCTATGAGAGGGACCTTTCCGCGCCCAGTTTCTCAGTGAAGACAGCAGAAATGGCCTGAACTTGAATCCAGCAGCGGGCATGTGCTGATAACTCTCATGTCTGCCCATGTGGGTGTGTCTGCTAAAAGAGGGTGCCATGTTTGGCCCAGTCTGTAGCTGGGTGAACAAACCTGACCTGGCACAATGGGAATTTCAAATGAATGCTCACTCATTGTCTGTTTAGTGTGGACGCTGCTTTAGTTTATCGTCACATCATCTCACTGAGCAAGGTATGCTGCTTGAAGAATCCTTGAAAGAAAACATCATCAGAAGGGCATCTCCCCTCAAAGAGGAGTCACACAGTACCTCTGAACAAGAATGGAAGGAAAGCACGTTTGCACAAAGTCTGCCCAGATTCTGTCTTTAGGCTAGCTCAGCTCAGTACCCTGGGGAAATGTGATTTTGGCCAAGTGGAGAAGCCCATATAGAAAGGGTGATCACATGTGCCCATCTGACAAGTCACATGATTGCCTGAGCCCAACCTTCCTCAAATACTTCCCAGGGGCATTGAGTGTGTATTTCTTGACGGCTTATCATTTTCAGTTGCTAACAATTATCTTGACTCGAGTAGTTACCACCAGTATCATTCATGCTTTAGAGTTGTTTGCAAACCTTTGGTGGCCCCCCACTGCTTACAGGACAGTGCTAAAGCTCCTTGGCTTGGTGTGCAAGGTCTCTGTGGTATCTAATAATAAGATCATTAGTTTCTCATAGCTTTTAGCCTTCGGCCAGTGTGGACTCATTCATTCAACACATATGTGTTGGGTCCCCACTGTGGCCCAGGCACTGTGTCGTGCATCAGGGATAAAATGAACCAGGCGGGCACCCTCCTGGTTCTTCTGGTGGCCCCAACCAACACTCTGTTTCCCAAACACTCCCCAGGGTTTCTCAGCCTTGGGTATTTGCTCCTCCTGTTCCCTGACTGCGGTATTCTCACCTCTTCTCGTCAGAAAACGAACTCTTCTCCCTTACGGACCTCTTCTCTAACACTGTCCTTGATCTTGCCCCCCTCGCTACAACCATGTGCTTCCATTGTACTTACCATGTGGTAGCCTATATCTGTACCAGTTTTTACAGCTCAGATGATTCCAAACACTCAGTTGTAAACTCCTCATGAACAGGGGTCACATCTTACTAATCTTTTAATCCTTGCTGCCTAGCGTGATGCCTGGCTGGTGTTTAGGGACAAATAAACATTTCCTGGACTAACGGGGAGCACTGACATCATCTTTGGCCTCCTGGTCCTGTGATCAGCCTCCTGATTTCCTCCACATTTGTGTCCCCTCATTTATAGTGACTTCTGTCTCTCTTAAGTCCCCAAAAATGTCCATTGCCCATGAGGTGGAACTCTTAGAATAGTTTGAACAGAAAATCTGTGGGAATTGCCCCATGTTCAGTGAATCACTTACTGAGAAACATGGGGTTAATGTACACTTGAGTTTTGAGTGTGTCTATTTGTTAATATTTGTTAGTATTGTATTTGCTTATTCTGATAAGGAATCTTGGTTTCCGCTTCTGTTTATTTTTATTCTAAGCTTTCAGCAACTGCTTTGAAGAAAGTGAAAAATATTTTCTTCTAAGACAATAAAGTGAATATTATGTGGAGGATAATCTCCAAAGTATTGCTTATTGCTATTCAAATGACCTACTTGTTAATGTGAAACATCCTTTTCATTTCAAAAGCTGTTGACTGGATCTAATTGCATTTTGATTGCAGTGCTAGCAAAATATACTAAAAATATTAATTATCATGGAGGCTATCATTTAAAAAGGTGGGGTATTTATCTCTGTTTTAAACAAAAAGATATGTTCTTTCATAAGATTTTTTCTTAAATAGTTCATATTTGTATATTAACTTTCATATATTAATTTTATCATGAATTATGAGAACTTCTTGCACATTTTTAGAATTTTGGAGATTGGAGCTTAAGACTAAAGTCATCACTATCTCTATATTTATATCTATAACATCATCTACTTATATACATATGTATCTATCTTCCTTCCTTCCTTCCATCCATCCATCCATCCATCCATCCATCCATCCATCCATCCATCCATATATTTTTTATAGGATAAGAGGCAGTAGGATGTATTTTATGTTTATTTTTGACTACAGTGTTTGGGTTGTTCACCTCTTAATTAATTTTGGTTTTATAGTCTAGAGTTTTGCTGGAACTCATAGATGAGTTTCTAATCTTTGAGGAGCTACAGAAAATGGAAGAGATGTCAAAATATTAGAGCAAATTTCTGGGCAAATTTGATTCTTTCAAAAAAGAGAGAAGAGAATGGTATCTGCAGACCAAAGCTTGGTGCCCTTAAGACTCATATTGGTAAGGGCTCTAGAATAAATTATTGAAAGATAGTTACTGTACATTTGTAAATGGAAACTTTAATCACTAAGCTTCTCAAGGGTTTATGAACAATATATCTTGGTAAACTAATATTATTTTCTAATCCCTTTATTAAACAAAGTTCCTCATCAGACTTTGTTTCCTGAACAATTACATGCCACTCTACTTTCCCTCTGCCATTTTTGGAGCTTGGAATACCCTTTCTCTCCACTCCTATGTATTGAAAGTTTATTCATTTATCAAGATGCAACTCAATGTTCTTGTAAAGCCTTCTCAAGTCCCCCAGTATTGAGTGCAACTTCTCACAGAATAAGAGATATGTATCTCATTTCCCTTCTTTCATTGTGTGTTATATTTCAGTGTTTATAAATCTATTCTCTGTCGGCTTGTGGAAGACAGAACGTGCCCTACTCAGCCCATGTCTCTCGTCTATGATAATCTGTAAGCTTATGCACATCAGGGTTGTTTTCTCCTAGAGTTCCATCACATCCTCATTTTCTTTTAGCTTTTCATAATTGGATAAAATTAGCTGTTAAGTTACTTTTGCTCTTTCACTCTCTTATCTTCAAAGGGATGGTACCATGATAGCAAACAAGTCCAACGCTGATCAGAACATCTATCTTCAAACAGAATGTAATTTCCATCTCCTCTATCTTGTCTCTGTGCCAGAATTGTGATTTACACCAGAGACACAAACCTTTTGTTTTCTCTGTATGGCTGGAAAGCTTGCAGTTTGCTGTATTCCTGTTATTTTATCTTGATAGTATTTATCAATGGTACATCATTTGGTTGAGATATATCTTCTTTACATTTAGGGCTATTCTTTGCTCCCCCTTAAAAATACTTGTTTCTCTCAATCCCAACTCAGAATAGCATTCATTCACTCATGCATTCAACAAACATTTGTTGAGTCCTAATGTGTGCCAGGCGCAGAGACACAAAAATAAATAAGATACATTTTTTTCTCTGTTCTCCAGGAGAACTATGACTTCTCAGCAAGACAGATACTCAAAGGAGCATTTCCAATATAGTATTCTAAGACAGTGCCAAGAGGGGCACAAATCTCATGGGAATGCTCAGGGACAGTTCTGACCCTGCTTGGTGAGGTGACATAAGAGAAGGTGCTAGGAGTTGTGATATTCAAGCGAAGTCTATGGACATGAGTAGATATTAGCCCTAAGTAGGAATTAGCTATATAAAAGCAGAGGGTGGGGCTGGGGGGTGGGGACGGGTATTCTGGGCTGAGGGGAGGCTATGAGCAAAGGCATGGAAGTCAAAGCATCATGATGTGGTCTGGGAAATACAAACCATTTGGTGTTGATGGAACATGAAGTTCAAGGCAGGGAGTGTCAGGAGATGAGGCTAGAAAGTCTCAGGTCAGGTCTGGTAGAGTCAAGGAACTTGGTGGCCTTCTTGTTCTGAGTTCTGCCCCAGTAAGTCACAGTAACAACCCTATCATTACATTTCCTTCTTTGGGTTGAAATCTTAAGTTTTCTTGTCTATTTTCCACAAATACATAAGGCTGGAGGTAATTTGTATTGACTGTTGATTTTTCAGGAATTTTGCAAGTTGATTGTTAAACATAGTTATATTAAAAATTAAATAATATAAACATATAATTAATTTAATTTAATATGAAGATAATACACACTCAAAAACATATCACTTTTTAATTATTTTTACCACATTTTACTATATTGTACTGTACAATAGCTGTACTCCCAAGGCTCTCTCTGTTGTTCCTGAATGGTGGTAATCTGATTTAATGGTGTGATATCTCTTCCCAATCCTGTTTATTACATCCAGTTGGTAGCTTGAAGTTGCCCATGTTGGGCATATTTATACCATGGGAATCAGCAAACACCACGAGTCAGAGATTGACTTATTGTTTGTTGGCTATCTAGACTTAAGAAAGTGATGGAGCAAATGTAAATAATACACATTAAACACAAAGTGCATTTGTGTCTGTAGCATTTCATTGGGAGTAGTGTAAAAAATGGGGAAATATTCTTCCAGTATTTGAAGACTATTTTCCAATTCAGCAAGGAAATCACTCACATCATTGACACGTGAGTAAAGTTCCAACATATGTCTTTGTTGTTTTGCTTTTGTCCTTCCCTGTCAGTGTAAATGAAAACATCAACCAAAATTTATTTCAGCATTATGCTCATTTGTCATTTGCGACCACAGGTTGAATATAGATACAAGATTTCAGCAAAAACCAACAGAAGCATTTTGTCAGAATCAATTTGCTTGATAGAATTTACAGTAAAAAGTATCACATGTTTTATTATTATTGTAAATTGTGAGCTATAAATATTTTATGTAAGTGAAATTTACAATAAGTTTTTTATGAGTACATATGATATATACATTTTTTTCCCTCAAAGAGCTGATTGTTAAACATTTTTTTACATACTACAGCCAAAACCTATGCCTGGCTCCAATCTAGCTTATTTTTTCCTGTTGATTCTTGAGTTCTCTCCCACAGGTTTTTTTTTTCCAACATAGAACTTTCCATTTTATGTGGTTTTACAAAGATCTAGGTATCCTCTCTCTCCTACGTAATGTTTAGTTTCTATCATTCTTAAACACATTGGCAACTCTCTGGGAAAATATGTCTTTTCTTTCTTTTTGTGATGCCTCATGGCTTTAGCCCATCATTCCATTACCAGATCCAGAAAGTAGAAGTATATTTTGTACCCCTCCACTGCTCTCCCCATGTAGCTACTTGTTCATTTCCCACTTTTTCCTTTCTCCTGCAAATTCCCAACTCTCGATTGCAAGTTAGAATATATAAATTCCATTCAGATTAGCAAGTCCTCGAGCTTTTCTCCATGGATTTCATAGTCCTGAGAGATTTTTCTAAGCTTTCTATGACAGAGTTAGCAATTTCTGCATGATTCAGTAGAAGCAGAGGGAGGGTCACTGCCATGGCTTTCATATTCTCCATAGGAGGGGCTGCCACTGGGGGAACATGTCAGGTGTGTGAAAACCCAGTTTCTGTCATTCCAAAAAAGCTGTCATTGAGGACTGAGTACTTCTTACTATAGACCAAGAAACAGGTTTCTTAGAGCTTCTAGTACTAGTCTTGTCATAGGATGCATAAGTCATTGCTTCTTCTCCAGGGGGATCTGCATCCTTGAGAAGCAGCTTCAGCCTCCCATTGGTTATTTTATGTCTCAGATTCAATGTCCCTTCCTCCAAGAAGTCTTCCCTGATGGGGCTTCTCTGAGAGGTGGTGCTCAGAAGCACTCCTGAAGCACTGTTTTCTGACTGGAGATTTGCCAGCTGTGCAAGGTCACTGCCCGGGTTCTAAACTGTCTCCTACATGGCTTTGTGAGGACAGAGATAGGCCCTTTCTCTGTGAATTTATTTTCAGCTCCCAGCATAGTATCTGGTAAGTGGTAGGCACTCAATACACACTCACTGAATGAAGCAATGATTGAATAAATGAATGGCTTGCAGAGGTCTGGATGAGGCTCTTGTTGCTATAAAGGCCAGGAAGACAAGCGTCCTGCTCTCTAACAGGTATGCAGTAGAGAAACACTATTAGTATACAAGAAATTCACCCATTCCAAAAGCATTAGGATAGGGGACACATAGCAACCACTGTTTTACTGAAACTTTGAAATTTTGCTGGGCAAATGCTGCCAGGTCCTCCCACCTATAGCGTAGGGAATATTCCTAGATTAGGCTTGGGTTCTGCTCCCTTGGTGTGGCTCCCAGTTCATTGTTCTCTATACCTCCTGGCTTGTCCCTCAGAGATGCCTTTCTTTTTCCATAAACCTGTTGGCCACTTCTGAAAATGGAATGGAAATCTATCCTTTGAGTAGATTTTTAAACTTCTTCCTGCCCCGAGAGAGTTGGGGACCCAAGGATCCTTTCATAACTTGAGCAAGGTTATGCTCCCACCAACAGATCTTTCTCTATAAACTTGTGGCTTTTCTATATATTTGATTTGAGTTCACTCTGTGCCAAAGGCCACACCAGCACTTCTTTTGAAGGTAGGTTTTCCTCTCTATGTTTAATTACTCCTATTTTGGATATAACTGGTTGCTGTGGGATCATCTCTTAAGCTTTACAGAATCATTTGTGTGTGTGTGTGTGTGTGTGTGTGTGTGTGTGTGTGTGTGTGTGTTTCTGTCTGTCTGTCTGAGAAGATACTCTATTTTTTCCAAAGGATTTAAGGAGGGACGTGCAATTTTTTTATTTCCTCTTTATCTGAAGGTATGTCTTCCTGCAGTGCCCTAGATCTTTGCTTTCAGGATTAATCTCAATTTGAGAATCTCTTCCTGGTTGGAAAGGCTGGCTATGAGAAACCATTTTATTTTCCGACCAGCAGTTTCCTGCCCTTGTGGGCTATGTTCCCTCTCAGCTTTGCAAATTGGCTAGTTTTTGCCTATGCTCATCTCTCTCTTGTGATATTGGGTCATAAAGAGCGAAAAGGAGCCAGCTGATGTTTTCCACATTCAGGCTACAGTCCATTTCCTTGGACAAGTTCAAAGTTTATTAGATCCATTTCCTATCTTCCAAGTTATCCTAGAAGAAAGTTTAACCAAGTGTTTCATGTCTGCATAACTGGCCACCACTTCTTTAGCCTTCTATAAGTTTTCTAACAGCCTCTCTAGCCTTCTTTAACAACTTTTTTTTTTTTGCCATTTCCCCCAGCCTCTGTATACATCTAGTTCCAATCCTACTGCCTTCTAATTTAGGTTTTTGATACAGCAGCACCCACTGCTTAGGCACTAATTTCTGCATCACACAGCTATTGCTGTGTAACAAACTGTCCCAAATGTGTTGGCTTAAACAGCAGTCCTTCAGGTTTTAATAATAAATGGCTCTGATGGACATGGGTAGATTAATACAATCTACCCCAAAGATTAAGGCTTTTACATTGGGATTATGGAGGAAACATTTTTCTTTGTCTGTTGGATAATAGTGTTATTTTCTCTTCACACATTAAAAAATGCTTTGATGAGTGTGCACGATCTTTCTAAAAAAAAAAAAAATCAATAGCAGGTTTTTAAGTCTGCAAAAATCAGTAAATGAAGAGAACCAGGGCTTAAAAGTTGTAAATCCAAGTTTGAAGCAACTAAGATTTCTGCAGACTCTCACTTCAAAGGCTAAGGGAATGGAGCAGGGCAGCTCGAAGGAGGAAATTCTTCTCTTTATTGGCAAAGTCACTCTAGGAACCAATGCGTTTTCTTTCTGTCAAGGCTCATGGAAGGAAGATAAGCGCTTTGAAGTCAGGTGAACTAAAATCTTTGGGGGGAATTATTCAGTAAGGCAGAGGCTGAGGATGCAGAAACTGGACATAGTGGGAAAAGCGGCAGACTCATTAGGACCTTAAGACCTGGGGGGCCTTGGGTAAGGTCAGTGAAGGCACGCAGGTTGGGGGCTCGGTTCTTCAGGGCTTTGTGGGGGGGAAAAAAAAAGAAAGGGCTAGAGCTCCTAATGGCAGGAAGGGTTACAAATGTAACCTTTATGTCAAATCAAAATTTAAAGCTCTTGCTCTGTTTATTGTTTTTGTAAATATAATTGTTAGTGAGTACTTGCATACTATGAAATGTTTTTGCCAAAGTGTTATTGGAAAACATTTTACTCCTTCTTTAATTTCATGAGCTAGCGAGGGGAGGCAGAGCTCCCTCAGATTCAGGGGTTTCACCTAGTGAAACCCTTTATTTCTCACTCATCAGGGTCTCATGTGGACAGAAGGGAGGCACTGGTCTGGGCGGGTGGGCACTAGGGAACCTGGGCTCCTTCTGTCTCACAGTTCCACCCTGTTATGGTTCTTTGCAGTTCTCTGTTCAGCTCGAAGATGGTGAAAAGGAATGAGGTGGTTTTCAAATGGCCATATGTACTTTGCGATCTTTTTATGTGCACACATCTCCCATATGCTTGAAGAGGGGCTATCTTATTTCCTTTTCCTGGAGTGTGGAGGTCATGAACAGAGAAAAATGAAAGTGATGGCGTGTAGCTCCCAAGACGAGATCATAAAGGCACGGCAGCTTCCTGCTTGCACTCTCTCTGATAGCTCACTTTGGGGGAAGCCGGTTGCCAGGTCATAAGGATATCCAGGCAGCCATGTGGAGAGAGAGGCCTGGGTGGTGAAGAGCAGAGGCCTTCTGCCAACTTCCTGCAAGGAAATAAGGTCTCCTGCCAAAAGCCTTTCCAGGGGATCACCCAGGAAGTGGATCCTTCAGATCCAGTCAATGGTAAAATGACAAAGTCCCAGTTGATGGCTTGACTACAACCTCATGAGGGACCCTGGGCCAAAAACACCCAGGAAAACCACTCCTGGATTCTTGAGCCTCAGAAATAGTGTGAGATAATAAATGTTTGTTGCTTTCAATTGTTAACAGGCCCTCTGAGAATTATTTAATTATTTAAGGGGAGGTGTCATAGTTTGATACTCCGCTTACTGTTGATTAAAGCCCCCCCTGCCACTTCTTCATGTCCTATGTATTTTTTTTTCTCCATGGGACATTAACCCATGTTTTATTCTAACCTTCCTTTTCAAATGCCTATAAATAACCAGTTCCTCAAAATGCCGTGTGAACCGCCAGCTTTACCATCTTAGTGGTTTCCTCATTGATGAGTTATTAAATTCTTGACATTCTTTCATAAAAATGTTGATTGCTTTCAGCTGATAAAGCTTAGGATGATTTGTTACACAGCAATAAATAACTAAGACAGAGAGTGAAGCATAAACTGTTTCCTACCCCATTCCACTGGCTGGAGCTGACTCACATGGTCATACTTAATGACTAACTTCTAGAGAGGCTCAGGACCACAGCCTTGCTGTGCGCCCAGGAGGAAACACTCAGATGAACAGCTGGCCGATCTTTGCCATGTTCCGTGAATTTATATTCCGGAATGTTTGGACCACAAGTTGCTGGTGAATGTTTTTCAAAATAGAGGAAATAAGTTGAAGCCATTGAAATATTAGTATTTAACATTTGTTGTAACATTTCCTGTTTAATAATATTGATATTAGTATTTAATAAGTCTCTCTGATACAGTGATGCCACATATGTCCAGAGGTACTCAGGAAAATATGAAGAGGCTTTGGTCTGTTTGATTTACGAGTGCTGTCATAATAATAATAAGAAAAACAGCAAGATCAGTAATAGCAACACCATTACTGACGATTAAAGTTATTGAACACTCAGGCATTGTGTGAAGCATTTTACAAATCACCACAATAGAATGAGGTTGGTAGGATTATGTCATTTTTTCAGGTGGGG
This sequence comes from Hyaena hyaena, assembly GCF_003009895.1. Taxonomy (NCBI): domain Eukaryota; kingdom Metazoa; phylum Chordata; class Mammalia; order Carnivora; family Hyaenidae; genus Hyaena; species Hyaena hyaena. The sequence continues at coordinate 186,347 of NW_024082397.1, forward strand.
GAAAGACACAGAGAGCCTAGGCAACATGCTCAGGGTCTCACTGACATCCCAGGAAGCCACAGAGGCAGCCCTCGAACCTGTCAGCAGTTTTCCAGAGCTTGGACGCTTGACCTCCACTCAGGGTTAGCAGGGTGTTGAGGCAAGGACTGAGTTCTGGCAAGAGTTTTCAGCGGATGGCATGGGCGGAGCCCTGACAAGCCAGGTCAGGGCCAGGCCAGGTGCAGGTAGAATGTCTTCTGTGCACTGACTAGCGGGACAGGACTGGCTGCTTCAAGCACAATATCATCCTCAGAGCAGACAGGAAAACATCAACCAGATGACCACAACTGCACCTTGACAACTTCACATTTTACCCTCTTTGGTGTAGCTCTCGGTAGTCTTATCTCTGAGCGTCTGTCTCTTCTTCTAAATACCAGGAATAAAAATGCCTAAACATGGGCTTGTTGTAAGGCTCAAATGACGTGATATATGCAAACACATCTGGGCTACTTCTTGATATCATTACACTTTTTTTTTGAGGATTTCTATTACCAGTGTCATTAATTTTTAGAGAATGGAGGCCATACCTTATTTATCATGTATCCTTTGTGCCAAGAATAGTGTCTGGCACAAAGGGACTGCCCCATACATTTTTGGTAAAGGCACAGATGAATAAATGTTGGAGTCATTTCTTCTTGGGACTGAGGAGCTTGGTTAGAGATGTCCAGTCTCATAATCATCTCTTCCCTTTGCGTGCCACTCAAGAGTTCACAAAATGCTTTCACATGCAGTATCTTTTGCCAGTTCCACATCAGGACATCGCCACTGCCCACCCCTGGAGCAGTAGGGGGGGGGGCAACCCTTATTAAAGCCCTTTGTCCAATTCAGGATTGAAGAAAATCTAACGGACTCAGAGAGTGCCCAGAGGAACGCAATAAAAATTGATTAAACAGACCTTCTGAAGAAAGGTTAAGAGAATTGGGATTATTTCAGCTAGAGCTGCGGGTGGGGGGAATAATACATTTTCAAAAACAAAAGACTGTCTTGCAAAACTTTGTGGTTACTGTGGGCTATTCCACTGAGGACAGCAGAGAAGGAATGTTGATGATTTTCCTGTTTGGCATGAACAAGCTGCCTCTCTTACTCTCTCTGCCCACTGGATTGTAGCAGCCACTCGCTCTCTGAAGATGCTTTATTGTACTAGGTCACCTTCTCAAGAGCACTGTGGTGCCCTCAGGTGCTGTGATGTCACTGGGGCAAGGCAGAGAGGAGACATTTTAACTAAGGAAAAGGTTAGATTATATTCATCCCCTGACTTGGCATGTCTGAGGGAAAAGACCATGAACTCAATTAACCAGAAGCCCCAAAGACATTTATAGATGCCACACCTCCCTTCTTTGCTGATCTCCCAAGACTTCTCAGGGCTGATTTTTAAAATCTATATCCCATAACACCTGAACAAACAGAGTATTCAATTTACTCTTGTTTAATTATCCTATAATATATATGGACAGAGAAAGTTTTCCTAGATCAAGGGTACGGAAATGGGTATTCACACTGCCCCAAGGACTGTGAAACTTCTTGCCCAAGCTCTGAATTGAACTTATGTGATCTATACTCAGATTAATAACATAACAAATGTTTATTGAGTAGATTCTATATACTGGGCATTGTGTTAAGCCCTGAGACTACAATGGTGAATTGTATATATGTGGCCCTAGTCAGCATAAGGCCTAAACACAGGCTACTGGGCAATAAAGACAAATCAAGAAGCAATTGCAATATAGTAAGACATGTGCTATGAGACCGTATGAGGAACCAGCTGAAACCAGAGTTAGGGGGTCAGGGAAAGCTGTTTGGAGAATATGATGCATAAGTGATCCATGAAAGATGAGTAAGCATTATTAATTATCATTAATTTCTTCTTTGGCTACATTATCAGTCTAGGTATCTGTTATTTTGGAAACGGATATCATTACCTAATCCATTCAGTCAGTCCTCACCATTTGTTATTTTTGGTTTTATTTTAAAATTATTATTTCCAGGGGTACCTGGGTGGCTTAGTCAGTTGAGTGTCTGGCTTCAGCTCAGGTCATGGTCTCATCGTTTATGGGTTTGATCCCCATGTCAGGCTCTGTGCTGACAGCTCAGAGCCTGGAGCCTGCTTCGGATTCTGTGTCTCCTTCCTCTTTGCCCCTCCCTTGCCCATGCTCTGTCTCTCTCTCTCTCTCTCTCAAATAAACAAACACGAAAAAATTTAAAAAAAAGAGTAAAATTATTATCTCCATAATCTGACCACCACTGGCATGGTTTAGGGGTAAAGAAAGTCTCCAGGAATAGTTCACCTAGGTTACATGAAGTTCAATAATCATATTTCAGGAGTTCATGCTCTTTCTTGAAGCACTGTATCAGTGAGGCATCCGGGCGGCTGTGATCAGGAAGTTCATATAGAAAAGAACCTATACTCTCTTAAATCAGAGAGACCCAAGAGCCCTCACAGAGAACCCAGAGAGTTTCTTTGGCATTGGTGCAGCATTATGGTTTTTATTAATTATGTTTTGCTTAATAATAATCTGATTGAGGCCTCAGTGTAATGACATAACATTTTGGAATTAAGCTTGAGCTGCTCAGAGTTAATTATCAATTACAATCAGCTTTGTAGTGACTGTGCAAAGGGGTGAGTGCCCAGGTCAGGGTGGTTTCTCTTTCCTTGGGATGGTGCCCACTCACAGTGGCTACGCCCCCAACGCCTCCAGGCATCTACACTGGCTACTGCTGACAGGTCCAGGGCTAGGTATTTGGTCCAAGGTGGGCCCATCTCATCCCATCTCAAGGATTTTTTACTGGAACAAGAAAGAATGTGAATCAGTCTCTCTTGGTGGCAGTCGCTGCAGGATGCAAGTTCCATGGCAAAACGAGGAGGTGGGGAGAGGCAAGCAAGCATCTTAACGGCATGTACATCTCTGGCTGTCATAGTTTCCGAGGCCCCATTATTTGTGCCCTTCCTGCTGTTTGGTTATGTGAGGTAGGTCAGTATTCTTTTAATAAATTCCTTGTGTGCTGCCACATCAAGGTGGGATTTTGTCCCCTGCAACTAAGAGCCCTGGTGAAGACAGGCCTGTAAGGTAGGTAGTTAGATTCCTGCTTACTTGCCACCGGCTGGCAGATGGTCATGAGGCAGAGAACGAGGCTCCCCTAGCTCCCGCTTCGTGGGCCTGCCCATCAGGAAGTCTCCTGTGGCCCAGAGAGTTTGAAGAGCACACATTTGGTTCAGCTGCCAAGGTACCGTTCTAAACCTACATTTGCAAGCTTAATACTCATGCCAGGTAGCACAGTCCCAGCCCATCAGCTGCCACGGCTGTTTCCACGGGCTCTGACTAAGAGGCGATACTGTGGGGTAGTTACCCAGCCAGGTTCTCCAACACATCAAGTGTGGGCTTCCAGCTCTGCTGCTTAGGGATAGCCATGTGGCCTTTGTGCTAATTTCTCACTCCTCTCAGCCTTGGTATTTTCATGCTTAGAATGGAAGCCTCACTGGGTGACATTAGGATTCATGAAAACCTTACACAAAGAGTACTGGGCCGAGCATCTGGCACACAGCACCGTTTCAATAAATATTAGCAATTATTCTGGTACAAACCAAGTCTACACATCAGAAAGAAATGGGCTCGCTCACTCAACTGGTGCAAGGCAATGGATGGGATCAACTTTTCTGACGTACAGTGTTACTCTAATGCTGCTATGAAAGAATGTTTATACAGTGCTTTTAATGCCTCAGAAGAAACTGGAATGAGAGAAGGGCACATAATAACTTTACTTCTCCTTGGGACATAGTCCCACAGTCTCCCTCTCTCCTTCTCCCCATGGAAAAGCTGCAGCAGAAAACCTTCGGAAACCAGGCAGTGGCCTCACTGTATTATGCCTCACTTCATCCAGGAATCCCACAGAGCCTCTCCAGGGGGTTTAATTACCCAAACTATCCAAAGAAACTAATTATAACAACCCAGGTTTGCCCTGGAGTTGCACTTAATGTTCAACAGAAAAGGCCATAAAATTATCTTTGCTCCTGTTTATTTTTTTCACAGTTTGAGGTAAAGATGACTGACTGATCATAAGAACAGTTTAAGGTCGGTCAGTTTTTCTTGGCATTCATTTTCATTCACTACGTGAAGCCCCTCTCTCCCCTACACCCCCAAACTCCCTAATTCCTGCTCCCCCACCGGTTTATGAGATATTTGAAACCATCTTATTGTCGAAAGAGGCCATGGAGATGGACATCTCAGTGCCAGCTCTAATGCATGTATAATAGGTGCTCAATGAATGAGAATTATCAATAATTATTATTATTTAAAATTTTTTTTAATGTTTTATTTATTTCTGAGAGAGGGAGGGAGAGTATGAGCAGGGGAGAGTATGAGCAGGGGAGAGTCAGAGAGAGAGGGAGACACAGAATCTGAAACAGGCTACAGGCTCTGAGCTAGCTGTCAGACCAGAGCCCGACATAGGGCTCAAACCCATGAACCATGAGATCATGACCTGAGCTGAAGTCCGACGCTTAACCAACTGAGCCACCCAGGCACCCTGATAATTATTATTATTGAAACCAATTTCTTCTCTTAAACCACCAAAGGAATGATTCTTGAAATGGGACCTGAGGATAACTTTCATCAGAATCACCTGGAGCTCTTACTAAAAATGTAGACTCCTGGGTCTCACTCCAAAACTACCCATCTCTGAGGGTAGGGGCAAGAAATCCACACTTTCTTTTTTTATGTCCTTATTTTATTTTGAGAGATAGAGACAGAGAGCGAGTGGGGGAGGGGCAGAGAAAGAGACACACACACAGAATCTGAAGCAGGCTCCAGCCTGAGGCGGCACAGAGCCCGATGCGGGGCTTGAACCCACGGACTGTGAGATCATGACCCGAGCAAAAAAGTCTGACGCTTAACCAACTGAGCCACCCAGGCACCCCGAAATCCCCATTTTTTTCAACAGCTCCCCAGATGATACTTCTGCACACTGAGTTCTGAGAATCAGTGAGGTTATGTTTGAGGATGTCAGAGGTGCAGTCAATATGTCACCTTTCTCAGTAGTATTTATATTTTGGCCTGAGATATATATTTGGGATGAGAGAATTTGGGACCATGTCTCAGGCATTGATGAGGAGGAGTGGAAAGGCTTTTAGGAACTCTGGGGACAGCGCATCCCTGAGCTCACATGCAGTCCCCGTCTAAGGTCGGCCCCATAGGTTATTCTGCTTTTGCTTTTGGGGCCTAAGCCTCTGAGCAGTGTCAACTGTGGGTGGTACTGATATCCCTTGGGCATTTGGGAATGAAGGGGGTTGTTTTGGTTACCAAAACAACCAGGGTGAGTTCCCAGATGCACATGTCCTGCAGTGCATAAGATAGTTCTTCACAAGGAAGAGTGCTGTCCCATGTGACATAAATGTTCTGGCTGAAGGCCACAGGGAAAGGGAGGCCACTGGGGCAGTTTTCCATCACTGCTCACCTGTGACTTCAGAGCACCTGGAAGGAGAAGACTTGTGACGGATGCCCAGACATCGGTCTTCTGTGTTATGTGAGACCCGTTCTTCTCCTGCACAGAGATGTCTCCAAGCCCTGTTTGCCTGGACACTCTCCACCTGAGGGTTGTGCCTTCCGTCCAGACTCTAAAATGTGTGGCTGTGTCTGGAAATGTCTCTTGGTTAAAGGCAGAGTGACCACAAGGTCAACGAAGCTCGAGCCTTAGAGCTTTCCTCTTGCACAGACCCCTCTGATTGCTGGGAGGTATAGAGAGAGGAGGGAAAGCCAGGTTGCCCTTAGGAAGCTTCTGTCTGTAGAAGTATTTCTGGTTGGTTGCCAGAACAGCATGAAAAACTGCTATCTGCCCATCATCCAGATTTTCCAACTGATACTGTTTCATTACATTTGGTCTGTTGCCCTATGTTCTTGGCTAGGAACCCATCAGACACATGCAGTGTTCCTAGCATTTAGTTTCTTCTAGGCTGGAAGAGTTCCTTTTTTTTTTCTCCTGTCCTCCACATCGTTGATGATTTTAAAGAACACAGCCCTTTCATTTTGGAGGATGACTCTCAGCTGTCTGATGTTCCTCACAACCAGACTCAGGTTGGGTGTTCCTCATGGGCACACCACAGAAAGAGCCCCTTCTCAGAGTATCATATCAGGACTCTGGATCCGTCCCTCTAGTGAGGATGTGACCTTGATCACCGGGCCCTGTTGGTATCTGCCAAGCTTTTCCATCAGTTTTACCTCTGTACTTAATTAGAATTTGTGGGAGGTATTGCAAGATCATAGCAATATTATTCCATTTCTAGGATGGTGACCAAATGGCGATTCTCCATTTCTATCGCTCTTCTGACTATTAATTGCCATTCTATTGCAGAGCAGAGGTCATTATTAACATATATGGACCCATGGTATATAAGTGTTCTCCAGAAAAACAGAACATAGACAGACAGTATATACAGCTAGCTTCTCTCTCTCTATTTATTATGAGGTCCTGGCTCATGTGGTTATGGAGGCTAAGGAGTCCCACAGTCTGCCACTTGCAAGCTGGAGATCCAGGAAAGCCGGTGCTGTAGATTAGAGGCCTGAGAATGAGGAGAGCTGATAATGTAGGTTCCTGTCCCAAGTATGGAGGCCTGAGACCAGGAGCATCAACAAGGGCAGAACAAGATTACTGTTCCAGCTCAAGCAACTAGATGGAGAGAGGGTGAATCCAGCTTTCCTCTGTTCTACTGAGGCTCTCAGTGAATTGGGCAATGCCCACCTGCACTGGGGAGGGCATCTGCTTTACTCAGTCCCCCAAGTTGAATGCTAATCTCTTCCCCAAACACTGTCACAACGCACCAAGAAATGACATTTAATCAAATATCTGGGCATCCTGTGGTCTGGTCAAATTGATACATAAAATTAACCATCACCCATGGATTCTTATTTCACTTAGTGATTCATACCTTGTTATTTCCATTATTGATTTGATGTTCACATTTTCCACAATTTGAACAGTGGGAGTCTCTTCGTAACATATTTCTATCATTCACTGCCTATTTTCCTATTTTGTGGCATAAAATAAGATGTTCCAGGCTCATCTTGTACTTTCTGTGCTTCAGCCCAGAAATTAGCCAGGGATACTCTTGTCTGCAAACTCTCACCCAACAGCATTTGTAAAGGGAGAAGTACATGTTAAGAATTCATTTGTTTCTAAATTTGAGCCATGAGCATATTAACAAATGTTAAACACTGGAAACAAAAATGCATATGTGAAAGTAATAGATAAAAATGGGAGGATAATCCAGAGAAAGGTCTCGGGCCCTTGTTTCTTTCTTCTCCAATTACACCCTTAGCTGACACATGTACACTCTTCCCAACATAGTGTCTATACTCTGAGCGCCATCTTTTAGTGTTAACTTGCATCTAGTTACTGGGGTTCCTTCTTCTCTGGATCTGGTTTGCTGGCCTGGGTTGATGACAACAGTTCTGGCTGTAGAGCTCCACTGAGATCATCCAGAGGAAGCAGAGTGGAGTCCAGCTTGCTGGTTGAGCATAGGAAGAGTCTGGAAAAGATCAGTTTATTGTGGGCTGTTTACAATGCCATTCCAAGAGAAACCAGAGATGGCGTCCCAGGAAAGAAAGCTGCTGATTTCATGTTCCAGTAGTGTTCTTAGAAGTTCCCATTGTTTCCTGCTGAGCCTACTTGCCAAACAAAATAAGAACTCTCGGCTTGGGAGCTGCAGTAGGGAGGGTGGAGGGAGCGACAAGACACCATTGTTTCCCGTGAATTTTTGCTTTCCTGAAAAGATTTCAGGTTTTGTAAAGTTCTCTGCTATTTTTAAATGTTCTCATTCTAATGAGAAGCAGACCCGGTATCATGTAATGGTTGAGTTGGTATGGTAATTGCACTACAATAAATAGCTGAGGTGCTCGGCCCACAAAACTGACCTACAACCCACTGTTCTCTTGCAACAGGGGACTCTTTAATAGCAACAGATTTTAAAGGGCTGGTATTCCTTTGGACCATTGCTTCCAGGTATAAATAGGCAAAAGTCTTCCTTGAGGGCCCTGGGTTGGATAGGAGTAATTTTATGTCTTTGCTAAGATGAAGAGTGGTTATTATCCAGAGAAAATTTATACTGACATAATTTAGACAGAAATGATATAGAAAATAGTTGGGAAAAAATCAAGCCTTTTGTTTTTTTTCCAGGCAAGAAATTAAGGTATTTTGGCATTACTGGGAGGAAAATGAACTGAAAATCATAGTTTTTTGAGAACACGGCTCTCTCTAGAATATGGCACAAGAATACTGGTATCTGCAAATTTATGAAATAGATATGTGAAGACATATTTCATGCATATTCATTCTCCCCTAATTTGCATTATTAACTGAAGCTATGAGCTTATAGGGGAAAAATAAAGTATTCATAGGCTCACATTCACTTGTATTCAAATCTTCATGCTGAGGGCATGGTACAAAATGGACTCGGGGATGAGAATGATGTATAAAGCCTAGTTGTGCCCTTAAATAGCTTCTAATAATGGAAGGGGCTAGGGGTGTTGTAATCAAAGCTCAGTATGACATAAGGCCCAGGAGTAGCACAACTAAAATGTGATTGTTACAGAAGCAAGTATGTTTAGATGAAAGTTTGTGTGTGTGTGTGTGTGTGTGTGTGTGTGTGTGTGTTTAGCTACAGATATTTTTAATAGAGAGGACGTTGTTTCACTTGGCAAGTCAGAACAAGAGCGTTGGCTGGAGGCCCAAGTGGTGCCTCACAATGTGGCCTTTGCCTTGGTGAAGTCTCTAGTGTCCCAGGGACTAGCTCACAGAATTTCTCAAACTGTCCCACAGTGGAGGGGATTCAATAATGCTCAGTTTAACAAAGCTTCTAAGAGTTTAATGCGCTAAACAAGAATGCCAATTTATTAATCCATATGGGAATTATAACCCTTTCTGGACATGGCATTTCTTTTAGCCAGACCAGAGTATTCCTTCCTTGTTAATCCTACGTCGGGAGAAGTTCACTTGTAGTTGAGGAATCAGAATCAGGATGTTTAGTTATCTGATTTCAATATGTAATGGTATCATGCCCAATTGTGTTGGGTTCATTTCCTAATGAGGGCTCCCTTAGGGATGGGACCCAAAAAGATACATCCTTGAGCCATGATGGAACATTTTCCTCTTGACATTGTTTAGACTAGCACCACTCAAGGCGGCCTTGGATGAACTCTCTCTTATATTTCTATGGCTCATCTAAGATCCTCTGCTCCCTTTTGGACTGATACATTCTTTTATTATGGCAGAATCTCCTTTTCTCTGGATGGATTACAAGTGAAATATGGTCAGCTAAAGAATAAAATGAGCTGAAGAATTGTTTAAAATGATGCATATATACCTAATGAAAAAAATTAGCAGATATCTGATGTAAATTTATCCCCTGGTCTTGTAATGTAGGGCCATCATACCACATTTGTTAAACTCTTGGTTTGGACTGCATCAATGATACCCAATATTTGGCTTCTATGATTTCTTGGGCTCGTGTGTGTTACAATCATGTAAGGATAATTAGGCAGCAATTTGAGGGCAGAATCATTCTAGATTTTTATGATTCTCACTATCATCAGGCTTTTTATAGTTTTTTTTACATGCCCTTAATTTGATAGTAGTTTATTTTTTTCGTACTCAACTTTTTCAGTCTGTCCAAAGCTTTAAATTTAAGAGAAACAACAATTATTCTTTTCACAGATTTTATCAGTTTACATAGTATTTAATTAAGTCACAATTTAAACAAATGTTTTGGAAAAACAGTAATTGACTCTTATGCTTAAACTCAAGCTGGTATGTTAGGGAACAGCTAGTCGGCCAGAAGTGAGCATTCAGCACACTGGGGTATCAGGTAGACACATTATACGCAGCATTAGGGAGGTTTGGGTAGTACAGGGAGCTTCTACTGTACATTAAGTGTTTACTTCATTTAAAAGTTAGATCTTGCTGGCCCAGGATTATCTCTGGCCTTGCATTTCTCTTTATTGGTCCATTATGTGCTTTGAGCAATCAGAGGACAATCTCATTTCCCTTCATTAGCAGCTTGTGCCTCCAGAGATTAGGTTTTTCCCTCTCCCTTCTAGTGGAGAGATGCCAGAAAAATCATTTTGGAATCACTAAAGGCAACCACAATCCATCCCACACACTAGCAGGGAAGATGTGACTACTCAGGATTTTGGGGGAGCTTCCCCTGGGGTCAGTAGAGGGCATGTAGCTCTATTATCTATGGAAGTGGTGTGTAGCTAGATCCTTTATGTTGAGATGAAGGTTTCTTGGGTTTATCAATGATGGGAGAGCAAAAGGCTTTGGTTTCAGTTGTATGAAATGGTGGTGCTAGAATCAATTTTGGCACAGTGCCTGTTGGATAGGCTGATGCTCTGAATAGGGGTGGGGATGGGATGTAGAAAAATGGGGTCATGAGAGCTAGGGATCCCAAGCATGGGTTGTTATGGGCTAAGCCTAGCACTGAGAGAGTGGGGGCTTCATCTCTGTGAACCAGTGTGGTCCATGCAGGGAGCTGGGCTGGCCATAGACCTGTTGACAATTATATAAAACTTGGGTATACAATAAAGGGAGGGAACCATGTTCTTTCTATGTCAGCTAAAGTATTGCTTGACAAGTTTGCCCAACATTACTTAATTACCTAGCTAGGGGAATGCGTCTTCCTTCCTCCCTCCCTCCCTTCTATTGATTAAGACCCAAATTCTGTGAAGTTTCAGGTTAACAGGTCAATTTTGTTTGGCATTGATGAAAAATGGGTCTGTCTTGCAGAAAAGATAATCCTAAGGGTCATGTTTTTAATGCCTTGTCAGACATATCAGTTTTATATCCAACCTAGTATCTTAGTCTAACATTAAAAAAAAGTCAAATCCTAAACATCCCAAATTCCCCAAGTGGTCTTAGACCCAGATTTCCCATGAGTCAGGTGAACAAGGCTTTGCCATGTGTTCATTGTTTATTTTCATAAGGGTCAGTTTTCTGATATACTTTGATAGCCTCCATCAAACTGATTCAGGATCTCTCTCCATTAGTGATTCCATGTTGGAGAGAAAAGTAAAAGTCTCTCACCCTTGTGGGGTAGGTGGATTGAGTGCCTCTGTTATTCAACTTAGGTTTCTAAGCTCTTGGACAATTCAAGAGAAGGATGGCATCCTTAAAATTTTCTGCTCTTTGTAAAGGAAGTGAGGTATGGTGGTGAGGATGGGGGTCCAGTGATTCACTGGAAAAGTAAAGGTGATTCTGCCTTGTTTGTGAAGCCATCTGTATCAGGTATTAAGAGAAATGCATTGCTTTTGAATTATTTAGGTAAAACTCATTCTCTTCCCCTGGCATTTCTGATGGTGGCGTCTGAACAGGGTCTTGAAACTGCATGATGAGGGGGTGGGGCACAGTGTTCTGGGTGAGTACCCAAACAGAAATACACCTGCTGGGAGTTACAGTTCAAAGTGTAGTCCACTTTGAACCATTTTAATGAGACTGTCTGGTCTTAACGGTTTTCAGAATCAGGAGAGAAAAGAAATGTGGCCACGTTGCCTTTTGAATTGCCTAGCTTGTTCCGAAATTTATCCAGTTGGTGGTCAGGGGCTGAATGGAGCATTGGAAGTGTTGCACTCATTATGATTACTGTCCTCACAGCTGAACGTTTGCTGTCACCAAGAAGTCTTCTGTTCACTTACCTACAGTAAGTCATTTTCATAATGAAAAGAGATCAAATTATGTTACATTTTTGTTCTATAATAAACAAGATGGCAGCTGTTACAGGCCAGGTTTCCTGGGAACTAGGCTACAAGAAGGAGGTGTGTGTGCAGTAAGGTCTCCTGTGGGATCAACATCTTGGGGAAGTGGAGGAAGAAGGGTCAGTTGGAGGGAGAATCTGGGCTGTGACGCAGTATGACAAAGCCCTCAGCTGACCCCAGAGGAAACTCAGAGTTTTTGGACCCTTGCTTTGACTAGTCTTTGGATGTGAGCTGACCCCTGGAAAGGGTCTCTCATTTTGGGCAGATTGACATTTCTCAGCAGGGAGCAATCATGCGGAGCGAAGCTCTGTGATGAGCTGTCATTTGTCAACACTTTGAGAAGCTGGGGTAAGAGTGTTTCAGTCCTGAAAGGGTCAGGGGATCTGAGTATCTGCTGAGCAAACTTTGGCTTATGGTGTGTTCATAGTGTAGGCTAACCTAATTTTCATATTTTAATTCCTGTAATTTCTAGACACCCATGTTTCTGGATCCTTCTTATAAATCTTTTGAGGAGTTCCTTTGGCTCTTTCCCAATTAATATTGATATTTAATTGATAATTCATGAGGTCCAGGAATATCTTAAATTGATATTTCCTGAGGTCCAGCCTCAGCCTTATTCTCCTTTCAGCCCATATTCATGTTCTAGGTGGTCTCACTGAGACTCATGCCTTAAGCTCCTTATACACAGGACAACCCACCGTAACACTTTTTGAATGGATTCCCCAAAGTAGTTATGTGGAGCTATTATTAGGTAGCATGTTTCCTTTACTAGACTTCTTATAGTCTCAGAATTTCATGATTGCACACTGTCTTAGTCAGCTCTGGTTGCTACAACAAAGTATCACAGACTGAGGGCTTAAACAACAGATGTATTTCTCACAATTATGGAGGCTAGAAATCCAAGATCAAGATGCTGGCAGACTTGGTTTCTGGGTTGCAGATGGCTGCCTTCTCACAGAATCCTCACATGGTAGAGGGAGAGGGAGTTCTAGTCTATCTCTTCTTATAAGAACACAAATCCCACAAGTGGGGTCACATCCTCACTTAACCCTAATTACCTCATGACCTCATTCAAGCCCAGTTCTTTCCTAAAGACCCTACCAAATACCAACACATATTAATTTAGTGGTGAGGCAGATCACAAATATTCAGTCCATAACACCCCCTAACTACAAATTTATATCAAGAAATTGAACAAAAAAAATCTATAAAATATAAGTGCCCTCTACTTTTTAGTAATAGATCATCTAGACAGGAAATCAATAAGAAAATAGTAGACTTGAATAATGCTATAGACTTTATGGACTTAACAGACACATAGAAAATACTCCATCCAACATCAGATAGAAAGAATGCACCTCAATATAATAAAGGTCACATGTGACAAACCCATGGCTAAGATCAATGGTGAAGAGCTAAAAACTTTTTCTCTAAAATTTGGCATAAGACAAGAGTGCCCACACTCACCACTTCTATTTAACATAGTACTGGAGGTCCTAGTCAGAGCAATTAGGTAAGAAAAATGTATAAAAAGCATCCAGATTGGGAAAGAAGAAGTAAAATAGTTTGTTTGCAGAAGACATGACTTTTAGAAAAAACATTTTTTTAATGTTTTATTTATTTTTGAGAGAGAGAGAGAAAGAAAGCATGAGCAGGGGAGGGTCAGAGAGAGAGGGAGACACAGAATCCAAAGACAGGTGACAGGCTCCAGGCTCTGAGCTAGCTGTCAGCTGAAGTCGGACGCTTAACCAACTGAGCCACCCAGGTGCCCCGCAGAAGACATGATTTTAATGATATAGAAAACCTTGAAGACTCCACCAAAGACCCATTAGAACTAATAAATGAATTCAGTAAAGTTTCAGGATGAAAATCAATACACAAAATAATATGATACATATATCAGCTGTTATATCTTATTGCTATTTCACTGTGATTATATTATATTCATACATATCACACAGATACATTATACTATATTATTTTAGGGCTAGAATATTATTCAACCTTAAAAAAGAAAGAAGTCCCACCATTTGTGACATTAACGAACCTGGAAGACATCCTAAGTGAAATAAACCAGATAGAAAAACAAATCCTGCATGACCTCGCTTATATGTGGAATTTTAAAAAGTTAAACTCATAAAAAGAGAGTGGCATGGTGATTGTCAGGGGTTGGGGGTGGGAGAAATGGGGAGATGTTGGTCAAAGTGTACAAAGTTTCAGTTATGTGGGATGAATACATGCTAGAGATCTAATGTTTAACATGGTGGGTATAGTTAATAATACTGTACTGTACACTTGAAATTTTCTAAGAAAGTAGATATTAAGTGTTCTCACCACACACACACACACACACGGTAACTATGTGACGTGATGGATATGCTAATTTCTTTGAGTGTGGTAAATATTTCATGATGTATATGTATATCAAAACATTATGTTCTACACCTTATGCAAGTTTTATTTGCCAATTGCACTTCAATAAAGCTGGGGGGAAACCCTATAAATACCCATCTTGTGGGTAGACTGGATCCATGGAATCTGAAAGTTTTTGAGTGACCTAAGATGGAAGAAGAGTTTTTTCTTTTCTTTCTTTTTCTTAATTTTTAAATTAATTTTTTTATGTCTTTATTTTATTTTGAGAGACAGAGACAAAGAGCGAATGTGGGAGGGGCAGAGAGACAGGGAGACAGAATCTGAAGCAGGCTCCAGGCTCTGAGCTGTCAGCACAGAGCCCGACATGGGGCTCGAACCATGGACCGTGAGATCATGACCTGAGTTGAAGTCAGATGCTTAACCGACTGAGCCACCCAGGTGCTCCAAGAACAGTTTTTTCTTAACTGAAACTTTTGATGCTTTCTTTTGTTTCTCAGCAGTATTTGAGGTCTCCAAGATAATACTGAGTCTTACAAATGGCAAAAAGTCCTTCCAGCTCTATCTCAACTGAATTGTCACTTCTCCTTTCCAATAACACCAGACCTACCTGTCTGGTTACTTAGACTATGAGGATACTATTTCTTTTTTTCTTTTTTTCTGTTATAGTAAGGACAGTTAGCATAAGATCTACCCTTGTAACAATACAGTATTATTAACTACAGGCACAATGTTGGACAGCAGTTCTCTAGAACCTACTCATCTTGTATAACTGAAACTTTACACTTGGTAAATAGCAACTCCCCATCTCACTCTCCCCTGCCCTCAGCCCCTGACAACCACCATCCTACTCAACTACTGTTCATCGTATAAGTGGTATCATGCAGTATTTGTCCTGCTGTGATTGGCTAATTTCACTTAGCATAATTTCCTCTGGGTTCCTCCACGTTGTCACATATACAAGATTTCCTTCTTTTTAAATTCAGAACAATAGTTCATTGTTCCATACATACATCTTCTTTATCCATGCATCTGTCAATGGACAATTAGATTATTCCCACATATTAGCTATTATGAATAATGGTGCAATGAATATAGACTGAAAATGCCTCTTTGAGATCCTGATTTCAAGTCTTTTGAATAAATAGCTAGAATCAGGTTCACTGGAACATACAGTAGCTCTGTTTTTAATTTTCTGAGAAAATTCCATACTGTTTTCCATAGTGGCTGTATCATTTTGTGTTCCCACCCAAAGGGTACAAGTGTTTTAAATTCTGCACATCTTCACCACATTTATTACCCTGTTTTTGTTTAATAACAGTAACCCTGACAGGTGCGAAGTGATATCTCATTGTTATTTTGATTTGCATTTCATTGACGATTAGTGATGGTAAGTATTATTTTGTTTAGCTGTTGGCCATTTGTGTATCCTCTTTGGAGAAGAGAGAGATGCTATTTCTTTATTTTGCCTTTTGCAGGAAAACACTGGTGACTCAGTACCCTTTTGCAAGGGAGGCGAAGAGCATACTCATTTTGCTCCCAGATGTCCCCTGAGAGGGTGGAAGAGTGTGGTGGGGAAGAGCCTGGGCTCAGGACAAGATTGCCTGGAGTGAATCCCAAGCAAGTTTCGAGTCTTCTATGTGTGTCTCTTTCCTCATGAAATAATACCTTCATTATAAGGTTGTTGTGTGATAAGATCAGAGACTGTAAGTAAAGTGTATAATTATTTCCTGGCACATATTTAGTGATCAGTATGCATTAATAATTAATTTAATAACCTTTTGCTGTATACTCAATATATTTTTTTGTCATTTCAACTACCCTTTCTCAATTCCTTTTATTTTTCTCTCTGTAAGGCTCTGCCGCCTGGTTCTCCATTCTTGTACGCAAGAGTATCCTCCTGGGATGGTCCTGGGATATATACAGATAAAACATGTTGGATGACTTTCCAAACATGTCTCTGGTAAGACGTCACCTTATGAGCTGAGGACACCGAGTTTTGGCTGCTTGTATTAGGAAGCTCTTCCTTCATATCCCACAGACCTCAAATCCAACCACTTCAAAACCAAACTTAAAATCTTTCTTCCCAAACTTCCTTCTAGAACTCCCATATACCCATTCCCCAAGGCAGAAATGTTGAGGTCCCATCCGAGTCTTCTTCTTCTTCACTCCTATGCAATGGCTCTTCAAATTCCTTCAGCTTCTACCACCTAGATTTTGCTTTACCTCAATTCATCTCATTCTCACGAATTTTATTTTTGCACTGTAGGGTTGGCTCTCATTGTTTCTTTAGAGGATTTTTCAATAGATTTCTAATAACACATGTCCCAGGTCTCACTACTGTCTTCTCCAACAAGGCTAACATCATTTGTCAACCAAACTGGGACACTTTTGAAAGTGAGACAGGGATGTTATTAAACATTATACTCTGAAGGAGGGCATCAAAAAAAACTGTCCCAGGCAATCCGGGGCATATGGACACCCCTCTAATTTTTCCTGCACAGTTGTCAGAGTATGCTTTCTAGAGCACGTGTCTGCCCTTGTCACTTGCTCTCCCGTATAGTGTGTCTAAGGGGAAAGCACGTACTGTTCTAATGACTGGAGCGTTCTGCTCTGCTTGGCTGGGTTTCTTGTAAATCAATCAATTAGCTGCCTGCATCTCTTGCAGTTTGGGGTAAATTTTAGCAAACAGAAGTCTTCTCAGGGTTGGGTCACCTTTGGGTATGATAAAAGAAAAACAACTTTGGGATTTTCCAGGTTCAGAATATGCTGATCTGATGTAGGCATTGCCCAAGACAATTATGCCCTGCTGACCAGTGGCGCACCTAGAAGACATCACCAGGTGGCCATCAGCCCTCAGGTGCCATCTCTCCACTGCTGTCGGGTCAGTAGTTGACTAAACCATTGAGTGAGCAGCTTAAGAAATACTGAACAGGCATAAAGTGGTTGGCAATTCTTACTAGATATACCAGCATTTTCTACATTAGGTTTCTGCTTTTCAGGGCAAGGCCCAAAAGAAAAGGTTTTTCCTGATAAAACTGTGTTTACTTTTCATCCACTGAAGAAAGGAGTCCTTTCTTATAACTTTTCTGAAGTTGCTATGTCTAATGTTGATATGTTGCCATGTCTAATCCTTCTTAGATAGTAAAAGTCTCATTATATGAGAAATCTATGTCAGAAAAATTGGAAAATACAGAGTAGCAAAAGGAAAAAAAAAGTTGCCTATCTTTCTACCTTGTACATAAGATCATATTAATTCCATTTGTTTTTTTAATGTTATGTATTTTTGGGGGGTTAGGGGCAGGGAGAGAGGTATAAAGGATATGAACACGGCTCTGTGCTGACAGCAGCTAGCCCAATGCAGGGCTTGAACTCACGGACTGTGAGAACATGACCTGAGCTGAAGCTGGATGCTTAATTAACCACCAGAGCCACCAGGTGCCCCAAGATCATATTAATTTTATATGCATTCTTCTGATATGTTCTATGTGAATAAACGCACAGAACTCATATAGCAAAAACAGGAGTTTTTGCAAGTATAACTTGCTTTTTTCACTTAATAAAAAAATGCTTTTCTATATCAGTAAGTGTATCTCTGTATCATTATTTATAAAGGCAGGACTGTATTCCATTGTACGATTGCTCCATATTTTAACAATCATTTATTGACTGACATTTAGGAGGTTTCTAACTTTGCTGGCGTTTAAGAAAATGTTCACTGAATCTCCTTGAATGGACATATCTTCCCATTTTAATTATTTCTCTAGGATTAACTTCTATATGAGGATTTGCGGAACTACTTTGAGACTTCTGTGCTCTCTGGCCAATGTGTTGGGCTTAGGATCTGTGTGTGTTGCTGAGCCTCACAGCTGCCTATCTGTGCAGCGTCACAAATGCAGCTTCAGATTCTTTGGTTGCTTATTACAAAGTGACAAGTTTTAAGCTCAAAGGAATGCATTAAAAATTCCATTACAATCCATTGGCTGTGTTTGTGCAGACAAGCTGAAATAGAGCATGATCTAAAGGATTCATTCACAGTCAAATTCAATCCCTATATATGTATTTTTCCCTGAAAAGTATTTTTGTTGAAGTTTCCTCTTTATCTGTGGGTTCTTGGGAAAACACACACACACAAACACACACACACACACACACACACACACGCCGGCTTCATTTTTTTCCCCTGACAGTTTACCTGGCTAATATAGACTCAGTGTAATGATTGAGCCTTCCTAGGGAAGATATGAAAAGACATAGTTAACATACTTCCAATTTTGAGTAGACCAGCACTTTGAATTAACCAGGGGAAAAATAATCAGAATGTGATATATAACTGAATTGTCATATTTTATTCTTCCAATAGTTAGTTCTTTTACAGAATTTGGTGTTTTTGTGGACCTCAAAGTAGTTTGTGTCAGAGTTCCTTGTGATTGGTGTCAGGTAAAAATTGTCAATATAGGGGTGCCTGGGTGGCTCAGTCGGTTAAGCTTCTGACTTTGGCTCAGGTCATGAACTCATGGTTCATGAGTTTGAGCCCCATGTGGGGCTCTGTGCTGACAGCTCAGAACCTGGAGCCTGCTTCAGATTCTCCCTCTCATTCTGCCTGTCCCTTGCTCATGCTCTGTCCATCTTTTGCTCACAAAAATAAAATAAACATTAAAATTTTTAAAAAAAAATTGTCAGCATAACTCACAACTGCGATGGACTGTGGAAGGTTGATTCTTCAAAGAAAAACTGCCAGAGATGACAGTATTCAGAAGAGTTCACATACATATTCTCCATATAAAAAAGATAACGTCAAAGTGAAGGTCAAATTTCTGTAGGTGTTTTTTTTTTTTAATTTTAAAATGTTTATTTAGTATTGAGAGAGTGAGAGTGGCCACAGGGGAGGTACAGAGAGGGAGGGAGATACAGAATCCTAAGCAGGCTCCAGGTTCTGAGCTATCAGTAGAGAGCCTGACATGGGGCTCAAACCCACGAACCACAAGATTACGATCTGAGCTGTAATCAGATGCTCAACGAACAGGGCCACCCAGGCACCCCCGTGTAGGTGTTTTCTTTGTGACTGTCACTTTGACCTATCATGCTCTACATTCCCTTCCTCCTCCTAAATCAAAGGATATATGTTTTGGTTGAAATATACTTCCATGTCCACCCTAACTGTATCCCCAGAAGAGTTTTCCTTTCCCTTTGGTTTCTCGGCCTGGGAAGGAGCGAAGCAGGGGTGGGAGTGGAGGTTTTGTTTTCATCTAGGGTAGCTTCTTGCCTTCCAAATTCTGAAGTTCTAAAACATTAGCCTGCAAGGCAGGAAGTATGAAAGATGAGTCAGCCTGTTTTCCCTCTGGCATCAATTTCTTGAATCATGGATTTTGAATTTTTGAGAAGTGGCTTCATCATGGCATACAATTATGGCAAAGGCCCTAATTAGTGGGGCACTTTATTCACGGCAAATACAGTTGCTTGCTAATGTTACAATCATCACAGAGCCGGGAGGCCACTGAAGTTCTGTAGTTGAGCACTGGGCACTTGAAGGCATTACTGGTCCAGTAAGATGCAGTGTTTCTGCTCACTGCCATCCTGCAAGAGACCTCTAAGTCACAAGACAGCAACTGCCTGTTACCTCTATAGAAACACTCCTGTCTCTAGAATCTGAATTCTGAACATTTTCTCGCCTAATGAAGCTGAGCACATGGGAGGGCCCAAAGCCGGAAAATCCCACAAAAGCCTGTGCTCTTTTTTTTTTTTTTTTTTTTACAAATAGTTTATTGTCAAATTAGTTTCCACATAACACTCAGTGCTCATCCCCACAAGTGTCCTCCTCCATGCCCATCCCCCCACCCCCCACATCCATCAGTCCTCAGTTTTT